>NC_068448.1:55321873-55419373 GCF_023373465.1 Oncorhynchus keta | reverse complement strand
GTAATTCTAAAACAAACCTACTGAGAACAAAATACATTCTTGATGTGGAATTTATGGGGAATAGTAGTACATACTTTTCAGATTTTGTTTTCATAACGTAGTTGTCAAGGTTGCAGACTGTAGGCCTATAAGAAATTGACATAATGAAACAATAGTGAATTTAAGAGAAAATATTAAAACATTGCTTTAATGAAAACTGTTGGTAACATGTGGAAATACTTTTTTTCCTCTTTCCATTTGTACAAAGAATTTTCCCTTTGTGCAAAGCTGTTGACCAAGACTTGATCAGTGACGCACAACTTTTACACTTCTTATTATTCAAGACTAATTCGGTAATATGATTACATTTAGGTCTAATTAAGGATTTCATTCATTGTGCATACGTGGACTACTTGAGGGATAATAGT
The DNA here is from genome assembly GCF_023373465.1 of Oncorhynchus keta. NCBI lineage: Eukaryota > Metazoa > Chordata > Actinopteri > Salmoniformes > Salmonidae > Oncorhynchus > Oncorhynchus keta. The sequence continues at coordinate 55,418,966 of NC_068448.1, read as the reverse complement.
TCTATAGAATATAATGTCGTGGTTTTACTGGAAGGCAATGGGACACTGACACTATTGGTGAACACAAATGAATAACATTGAGCTTAGCTAAGCCACCTGCACTTTAACCATGCCTATAGGTTGTTAAGAAGCGACGCACCCTATGACAACAAGATAGATGTGTATATGAGCAATATCGACATCCGTCAATGGTTGACAATGTGCTAAAGGTCGTTATTTATTTATTGACTGCATATTTATTTTGACTTCTGATGATGTAAAGTTAATAAATTAATTTTTAAAAACGTGGACAGTGTGACTTTACAAGTTTGCCACTCAATGTTGTTTTTTATTATTATTGTTAATAGCATTTTTGTCATTAATATTATTACTATTATTAATCATAATGAATATATGAAACATAAAAGGTTCCTCTGGTTTCTCAATTTTTGGTTCCTAGGATAACCCTCTTTTTTTTTTAAATACAGGTGACGTGATCGAATTCAGGGAAGAGTGGTGGTGCACTTTGTCCCAGAAAATGGACAGAGAATATAGTTGTTTATTTACACATGACCAAATGTAATAGTATCTAACTAAAGTGGATTTTTGCTAAGTGTAACTAAAGTGGATTTTTGCTAAGTGTGACTAAAGTGGATGTTCCGTTCATTTTCTAACCTTACTTGAAGAAGAATGGCTATCCTGAGTCATGACACGTAAAATGACCGTTGGAAAGTAGGCCTATGTAATTTTGTCACCAAAATGTGCTATAATTAAGCTGGGGCAGAGAAGCGTTTTATTGGTTGCTTGTTTTCTACTCAAAGCACGAAAACGTCGCAATGAAACAAATAATAACATTCAATTTTACACCCACGGGAGATGTGCCTCAAGTAGGGCTAACTTTTATGGTCGTGTGGTGCAGTAGTGCTGTCAAGTCTACTCACCAACACGCAATGGCGTGTTTCAGCCAAGCACATTGAGCAATATGTATTTTGGTAACAGCAAATTCTCATTGACCATTAAAGGAATTCCAAATGAGATAAATGTGTTCCTGATACTTCTAATGTGCTGCCTATGACTTTTAAACCTGTAGATGTCACTATGGCGCTGCGATATTCCTGCTTTGTCTTATTTCTCCGAAGCTTCCCTGCAGATGTAACATATTTTCTCCTAACCTCAAGTCTGCCTAAAGTAAGGTTCATGTTCTACAAATATTTTCCTTGTAATCTAGATCTGTATGAACAACCTAAAGAACATTTACTCCCATGTGCTGAATTTTGGCGACACACACCTCATATTTATTTTAATATTCTTAATTAGTAAAGATATTCCCCCGGAAGCGGCACCTCACTGTCATTGTGTTATCCCTCGGTCTCTCCTTACACACAGAGGTTCAATGACTCCAGCGCAGATGGAGACCGTCGGTGTGTAGGATGTTTGCTTAAATGGATTCGTGTTTCACACAGCATCGCGTTTTTTGTATTTAAAAAAAAAGTAACCTTTATTTAACTAGGCAAGTCAGTTCAGAACAAATACTTATTTACAATGACGGTCTATAAACAGTGGGTTAAAAATCCTTGTTCAGATCGTCAGATTTTTAACTTCTCAGTTCGGGGATTCGATCTCCCAACCTTTCGGTTACTGGCCCAGCGCTCTAAACACTAGGCTACCTACCGTTCCATTCGATGCTAGTGCCCATCCACGCATATATCAGACTACTGTCCTGTCTGTAAATAAAATGCTCGCTGAATCGATTGTAACAGTACAAGGGACAATCAGGAGTTCTGACATGATTCATTTTTTACTCGCTTGTCTTTAAAAAAAAGCCAATATTGACTACCAGACCACAGAGTTGAACCAAGTGCACATTTATATAGGCTATTAGTAACAGAATAATATGTGTTTTAAACATGCTACTGAACACGGACGGCCTAGATATTCTTAATTCCATTCTTTACTTAGACGTGTGTGTATTGAGTATATGTTGTGAAATTGTTAGATATTACATGTTAGATATTAGTGCACTGTCGGAGCTAGATGCGCAAGCATTTCGCTACACCCGCGATAACATATGCTAAACATGTGTATGTGACCAATACAATTTGAGTTGATTGATTCATCTGTAGATTTTATGTGAATATCAACACTAAAATGCAAACCAGGTTGCAATAGCAGATATACATATCATGCAATTTCCCTAAAACAATAAGATCATATTGCACTGATGGAAAAATTGAAATATGCATGTAAAACCTCCTAATTTGGTTAATATTTTGGCTGCATTCAGTGCAATGATATTGTCATATTTAGCTTAGATTTTTTTTTAGACAACCTTTTGTCTGAATTTATAATTGAGATTATTGTATAGAACATATCCAGAATATTATATGACATTGCTTTCAAAAAGCCTACGACTTGCATTATAAACGCATACTTACGCACTATGCACACTTGGTTATTTGGGGGCACCATAATCTAAGAAACTCATATGCACAATTTAAATTTGCAGCATCGACTTTTAAACCTTTTACACAGTCTGTATCACTCCGTCTTCAGTTGCGCCCCTTACCCAGATAGGACTATACAATGCAAATCAAATTGCAATAATGGAAAAATCGAAACACTGTTGCAAGTTTCGTTGTCTGATTATTATTTTTTTTTAGGTTTGAATGAGTGACATAGCCTACCTCCTGTGTCTGATGCCGTTGTTGTCTTTGATAACTTGATGATTGCTTGATAGCAGGTCTGGATGAAGGTCCGGATGCTGTCCATCTATTACCTCTAAATAATTTCTACTGCTCCTCTCGGCCTCCTTCGCCTTCTCATCGAAGAGGACCTGGTTACTCAATTTGTTAAACACAATAGTATTCATCTTTGGTTCGGTATTCCTCCGTATGATCTGCTGCGTAAAAGTCTGTCTGTCTTCTCGAAAGTGTTGCACTTGACTTCTTATTGAAGCTGCTGCTCCACCCGTGTCCCGGTGAGTCTCCTGTAAAACAAGTGGAAAACGGAGATGAGAAAGTAATGCAGATGGGGTTAAACGGAGATGAGAAAGTAATGCAGATGGGGTTAAACGGAGATGAGAAAGTAATGCAGATGGGGTTAACCGATTCAGATGTACATCATTTGCTAAAGTCGGGTTTATGATTTTGTAATTATGACGATGCGCCAAAATCAAAGGTGCATTCATTGTATTTGATCCTAATTCATTATATGGTGGATCAATTTACGCACCAAGCGAAAGCCTGATTGAAACCACAAAGGCAGAAGGGTGATTTCTACCAAGTGCTCTTGACTATACTCCAAGATCACTATGAAGTTCATGCAATCTCAATAAAAAACAGTCTGCAGCGCGGTGCGGTACCATGCATCCAATAGGCATTCCTGTGAGTGATATTTTCATATTTTACTCACTCGGCTACCACTGTAGATTGACAACAATGACAACACAACCTCACCATACAGAGCATCTCAATACATCGAGACAATATACGGTCCAATACGATAAATGGGTTCACAGTCGCACGGGCTCATTCGTGCATAATGTGATTCCAACACCCTTACTCCCCGGATTCAAAAAATATATAATGCATTCCACACCACTGCGTGTTGCCATGAAATTTCTAGAGCTTCGACAGAAATGTCAGAGGTGCAATTGAGCGCACTTTCTGACAGACAAAATATTTCGGCTATAGTTGGGTTATTGTTCTTCTTCTATTTGGTTCCAACCGGCAATGTTTATGATTTAGCTACAGTTACAGTAGCCTACTGTCATACCGCAAAATATGTCATAACATGATCATAACTCCAGTCAAGGGATATACTGTGCCATCAGCGTGGAACAATGTTGCCAGATATATTCCATCTGAGGCATTATGCGCTTTAAAGTAGTTTTGCCATTGTAGTCACACGTAAGAAACCACATCAAACGATATCTCATTCTCAGTTACCTGTACGGCAGCCCGCCTGCTTCTCGGTGTAGTTTGTAATCCTGCTTCAAGTTGTCCATTCCCTGCTCACATGTTCCCGTTCTAAGTTCCTGAGCTAAAACCACACGAACCGCAGTCGCCTCTCTGCTTTATTCAGTGGCCTCCGATTCTCAGCCCCAGAAGCTGAATATGTCACCCTTCTCATGTTTCCTAGCACAGAGCCCCAGCCTGCGAACATAAAGTTAATACTCTATGCCTGTTCCGCGGCACGCATCAGGGATACAGCGCTGCAGTGGTTCACTGCTAGTTTGCGTCTGGACTTTTTCCATCTGTCTATTATTGCACGATACCACTTTTCTGTGCTTTGCTTTGTATATCAGTTAGATGCTTGCTTCATTGTGTGTGCGCGCGTTTTCTTGAGAAAGTAGCGCGGAGTAGTCTGACCTGATGCAATACAATCTCACCGAAAAACGTTTCCCTGGTTTGGTCAATTGACTCTGTGCAGGTGCTCGTGTGTTTAGTGATAGATTGCACTCATCTGGAGCTTGTAAAACACATTGGCGTGTATTCCTGGATGCCAAGGGATACTAGGCTCCCCCCCCCAAAAATGACCAAGAAAAATTGAAAAAAAACTAAATAATTAAACTTTCTCTGTGTTTCATCATTTCCCTTCAATTCGTAAGAGGCTGAAGTGTCTCACAGGATTAAGGAACCGAGCATGCGAAACAGCGCCCCTCCCTCTGTCTCTGTATTTGTAGGCCATCTATCCGATGCAGTCTGGTCCAAAAGAGTATGACATTGTTGCCGCCCATAGCATTCAATGCAAGGGATGTGGCAAGCGTTTGGCCTACCTTGATGAAAAAACGTATCAAATAATAGCCCATCAGCGTTGAGCTCAACTGTGAAAGGTCCTGACGCACCAAAAAAAAGGGTAAAGGGAAGCCAGTTTGGATTTGGCATCACTCCTATCAAATCGAGAGCATACCTCAATGACAGAAAAACATTGAATTGTTGCATCTCGTTGTGTTGTTGTCCTCCGGTGGCTAGTTAGCTTGCTAAAATGGACCCTTTCCTAAATTAGCCATGGATAGAGATAGAGATTTGGACTGAATCATCCGTACTAGCCAATGGTTATTATGGTGAGTCTGATCCAACCATTAATTACTACATTATGCCCCTGGCCTGACAGGATGGAAGTTCAATATGTAGCTACAGTAGATGTAGGAGGCTAATGTTAACTAGCTAACAATGCCCATGAAGGAAAGTTAGGATAGCAAGCAAGTATTTTAGCCAGGTAGCCTAGGACAAAAAATAAATAAAAGTGTACTGTATGACAGAGTGATAGACCGTTTCATTAACATGAGAGAGAGGAGGATGGTATTGGCGTTTCTTTACAAGTAGGGTGAGTCAACATGTTTTTTTCTACTTGCACGAACGCGCAAGCACGTACACACACGCACAGAAATCAAAACCATGGACAGCCACATCATTTTTAGCTTACGTTGATTGGACTAAATTGTTTTTTGGTACACTACATGGCCAAAAGTATGTGGACACCCTTTCAAATAAATGGATTTGGCTATTTCAGCCACACCCATTGCTGACAGGTGTATAACATTGAGCACACAGCCATGCAATCTCCATAGACAAACACTGTCAGTAGAATGGCCCGCACTGAAGAGCTCAGTGACTTTCCAACAAGTCAGTTCGGAAAATTTCTGATCTGCTAGAGCTGCCCTGGTCAACTGTGAGTACTGTTATTATGAAGTGGAAACGTCAGGAGCAACAATGGCTCAGCCGCAAAGTGGTAGGCACACAAGCTCACAGAATGGGACAGCTAAGTGCTGAAGCGCGTAAAAATCGTCTGTCCTCGGTTGCAACACTCACTACCAAGCTCCAAACTGCCTCTGGAAGCAATGTCAGCACAATAACTGTTCATCGGAAGCTACATGAATTGGGTTTCCATGGCCGAGCAGCCGCACACAAGGCTAAGATCACCATGCGCAATGCCAAGCTTTGGCACAATTGTACTCTGGAGTAGTGGAAACGTGTTCTCTGGATTGATGAATCACGCTTCATCTGGCAGTCCGACGGACAAATCTGGGTTTGGCGGATGCCAGGAGAATGCTAACTGCCCCAGTTCATAGGGGCAATTCTAAAGTTTGGTGGAAGAGGAATAATGGTCTGGGGCTGTTTTACATGGTTTGGGCTAGCCCCCTTAGATTCTGTGCTTCTAACTTTTTGGTAACAGTTCGGGGAAACCCCTTTCCTGTTTTACCATGACAATGCCCCTTGCTCAAAGCGAGGTCCATACAGAAATGATTTGTTGAGATTGGTGTGGAATAAATTGACTGGCATGCAGAGCCCTGACCTCAACCCCATCGAACACCTTTGGGATGAATTGGAACGCTGACTGCGAGCCAGGCCTAATTTACCAACTTTTGTGCCCGACCTCACTAATGCTCTTGCTGAATGGAAGCAAGGCCTGCAGCAATGTTCCAACATCTAGCGGAAAGCCATCCCAGAAGAGTGGAGGCTGATATAGCAGCAAAGGGGGGACCAACTCCATATTAATGCCCATGCTTTTGGAATGAAATGTTCGACGAGCATATGTCCACATACTTATGGTCATGTAGTGTATATTTTAGTTGTCACTCTATTAGACTAAGCATAGGTGATATGAGGATGTTGAAATGGTGCTGGAATAGTGGAGGCAGCTCCTGTTATCTTTGTGACTTGCGGTAACTCTCTGTGGTTCTAAATCAATAGTTGTTCAGTGGTCCGAAAATGTGGGAAACATTAACTTGCTTGACCACGCTGTAGGTCATGTACAGTGCCTTGCGAAAGTATTCGGCCCCCTTGAACTTTGCAACCTTTTGCCACATTTCAGGCTTCAAACTTAAAGATATAAAACTGTCTTTTTTTGTGAAGAATCAACAACAAGTGGGACACAATCATGAAGTGGAACGACATTTATTGGATATTTCAAACTTTTTTAACAAATCAAAAACTGAAAAATTGGGCGTGCAAAATTATTCAGCCCCTTTACTTTCAGTGCAGCAAACTCTCTCCAGAAGTTCAGTGAGGATCTCTGAATGATCCAATGTTGACCTAAATGACTAATGATGATAAATACAATCCACCTGTGTGTAATCAAGTCTCTGTATAAATGCACCTGCACTGTGATAGTCTCAGAGGTCCGTTAAAAGCGCAGAGAGCATCACGAAGAACAGGGAACACACCAGGCAGGTCCGAGATACTGTTGTGAAGAAGTTTAAAGCCGGATTTGGGTACAAAAAGATTTCCAAAGCTTTAAACATCCCAAGGAGCACTGTGCAAGCGATAATATTGAAATGGAAGGAGTATCAGACCACTGCAAATCTACCAAGACCTGGCCGTCCCTCTAAACTTTCAGCTCATACAAGGAGAAGACTGATCAGAGATGCAGCCAAGAGGCCCATGATCACTCTGGATGAACTGCAGAGATCTACAGCTGAGGTGGGAGACTCTGTCCATAGGACAACAATCAGTCGTATATTGCACAAATCTGGCCTTTATGGAAGAGTGGCAAGAAGAAAGCCATTTCTTAAAGATATCCATAAAAAGTGTTGTTTAAAGTTTGCCACAAGCCACCTAGGAGACACACCAAACATGTGGAAGAAGGTGCTCTGGTCAGATGAAACCAAAATTGAACTTTTTGGCAACAATGCAAAACATTATCTTTGGCGTAAAAGCAACACAGGTCATCACCCTGAACCCACCATCCCCACTGTCAAACATGGTGGTGGCAGCATCATGGTTTGGGCCTGCTTTTCTTCAGCAGGGACAGGGAAGATGGTTAAAATTGATGGGAAGATGGATGGAGCCAAATACAGGACCATTCTGGAAGAAAACCTGATGGGAGTCTGCAAAAGACCTGAGACTGGGACGGAGATTTGTCTTCCAACAAGACAATGATCCAAAACATAAAACAAAATCTACAATGGAATGGTTAAAAAATAAACATATCCAGGTGTTAGAATGGCCAAGTCAAAGTCCAGACCTGAATCCAATCGAAAATCTGTGGAAAGAACTGAAAACTGCTGTTCACAAATGCTCTCCATCCAACCTCACTGAGCTCGAGCTGTTTTGCAAGGAGGAATGGTAAAAAAAATTCCGTCTCTCGATGTGCAAAACTGATAGAGACATACCCCAAGCGACTTACAGCTGTAATCGCAGCAAAAGGTGGCGCTACAAAGTATTACCTTAAGGGGGCTGAATAATTTTGCACGCCCAATTTTTCAGTTTTTGATTTGTTAAAAAAGTTTGAAATATCCAATAAATGTCGTTCCACTTCATGATTGTGTCACACTTGTTGTTGATTATTCACAAAAAAATACAGTTTTATATCTTTATGTTTGACGCCTGAAATGTGGCAAAAGGTCACAAAGTTCAAGGGGGCCGAATACTTTCGCAAGGCACTGTAACTGTTTGTTACATGCAATAAGGCCTATGTTTTGTGGATTTTACAGGACAGATGTTGCTCTCTGGTTTTGTGATGAAACTAAAGGTTTGGTTGAATTTATTCTTCCACTGTCTTCTTATTGTCGCAGCCTTTAGGCCTCTGTATCACGGTCACAAGGCATATAAACTAACAGATTATAGAGCAAACAACACAATTGTCACAACACATAGGTTGTAATATGCCTTTTGCCCTGGCTTCCCCAGTGATTTTACCCACGTAAAACGCTAGGTTATTTACAATCATGGCCTTGACATGAATTGTTCCAGACATCACCTCTTATTGAGCATTTTCCATTTTACTCACAATCCTCCAGATGAGTGTTTATGTTTAGAGTATAGCTTAGGGCTATGCTTAACCAAGTTTAAAATTACTTTTAACAAAATATGCTTAAATATAACTTCAACCTTTATCACTTTTGGAAACACTATTTTTAGGTGACCTAAGATGCTCCTTTCTTTTTTACAAGGTCACCATTGCAGCCCTGCTGAAGAAAAACAGATCAATTAATTGAAATAGCATATCTAAAGAGTTCTCTGTTAGGCCTAATTTGCGGTAAGGCGTTCAGGAAAAATGTGCTTTTATAGATAGCCTACCACTGATTACCACTGATGAACCCTTTCATTTACTGTAATTGCACAAGTTGTCGCTTTTTAAAGGGGCAATCTGTAATTGGTACCTACATTTTTTGAATTTGAAACCAGGAGACCACTTTGTTGTTGTTTGAATCCCAGATTTCCCCTTTAAGGCCATTCTGCCTGAGTCAGAACTGCTGAGCTCTTGAGCTGTGTGTGTCCTTTTCGGGTTTATCCAAGGTAGTGATTCCCTGTACATGACTAAGCAGCAAACCTATATGCAGGTTTAGAGACCCATGTAATTATCGTTTATTTGTGTTTATTTTCATTTAATGGGGGTGAAGAACTTTTGCAAATAGTTTGTGCAAACACGCTATGAACGAGTCTCTCATGTAATAACTTTAATTAAGGTTTTGGTCAAGTAACTCACTTTACCTGCTCCTGGTATGACCTATGACCTTTAGGACTCACCTTTAAAGGTCAACATATCCCCCCTGACATTAACATGTATAGTTGTTCCTCCTTTCAACACTATTTCTAAACCTACAAGATCCCCAATAAAGCCTCTGTTTTTTTGGCCCAGTTGAATATTTTTAGATTCTCACGTTCATGCAATTGAACTCCAATGGTCCATATAGAAGGTTGGGGCCTAACCTTCACCATTACACTTTCTCACCTTCCTCTAAGCCAATGTCACTGACACTTCTACATGATCTTACACAGACAATGGACTCAGAAAAGAAAAGTCACTTGAGTTTAGCTGCAACAAGGCCAAGGCAAGCAGATAAAGGAAAGCAATGAATGCCCTGCATGTGAAAGATGCAAGAATCCAACCCGGTCTCAGAGCATTTCGTATTATTCTGTACGTAAATCCGGAATACATAATTTAATATGAAATGTTACATTTCGTATGGTATGCATTAATTTGTGGATGTCCATCATCCATTATGTATGATACACTACATATACACAAAAGTATGTGGACATCCTTTCAAATGAATGAATGTTTCTATTTCAGCCACACCCGTTGCTGATAGGTATAGAAAAATCGATCACACCGCCATGCAATCTCAATAGACAAATAATGGCAGTAGAATGGCCCGTACTGAAGAGCTTAGTGACTTTCAATGTTACACTGTCTCACTTTCCTTTAAGCCAATGCCACTGACAGTCCTACATTATTTTGCATGGACAAAAGAAATGTCACTTGAAGTGTTCACTTGAGTTTAGCTGCACCAAGGCCAAGACAAGCAGATAAGGGAAAGCAATGGGTGTGAGATGTAACACTTTAGTTGAAGGCCCTGTCTCGAAGATGGAGGTTTCTTGTAGCCTACATAGAGAGCAACAGTAATGGTATCTTTTTGTAGGCACTAACGGAGGCTAACTCTGCCATGGCTCGTTGGCCAAAGCCTATGGGGAAATTAATAGGGTTTTTGGATAAACGCCAAATACAAGGTCTGTGGTAAACACAGGCTTAGGAGATCTTACACATTTTGTTCTAGGAGATAATCTTGAAGAATTTATGTAATCAAAACAAGCACATAAATGTTTCATAATCCTGATATGTCCTCATAGAACAAAATATATAATATATCCTAAGCCTGTGTTAACCTCAGACCTTATTTTTGCGTGTTTATTACAAAATCCCATTCTTTCCCTCATTGGAATAGCCAACTAATAAGAGGTAGAAAATGCTAACTAATTTCCGTGTTTTTAGGACTACAAGCTGGCGAGCTCTATTGGCTGTGTCCCGTCATGGAGGGGTGAATCACGATGCACACTAGAACATTCTGGGACTTGGCTCATTGGAACAAAGGCCTCTGTTTCCGTGGTCCTCTGACTGGCTTGTTGATCCATCAATCATCCACTCAAATGAATGTGACTGGCTGTGGTTTTGGCACAGCTGGGAACTGAGAAGTGTTTGTCATTAGGTTTTTATGTCTCTTGTGTTCATTACGTTTATGTTTTCCTCCCAGGAACACAAGAGCTCAGCTTTAATGCCAACTGTTGCTCTTACAGCATATGTCTGCTTAAAGAGACAATTAAGTGTTTATGCGTTATAAATAAAACACCACTTAACTAACAGAACAGACATAGGGTGAGTCCCATTTGGCAACCCATTCGCAATATAGTGCCCTACCCTATAGGCTCTGGTCAAAAGTAGTGCACTATAAAGGAAATAGGGTGCCATTTCGGAAGCACACAGACAGACACACAAGGCCTGGGAGGAGTTTGATGAAGACACAATGTTCAAACTAGTCCACTGAGAAACAGTGGAACGGGTAAACTGACATGTGAGGATGACGTCTGTACCTTATTTGAGGGCACTTATTGCCAATGTTAAAAACAGACATGTATTTGACAACACAAAATCAGCCAGAGACACTCTTATTGCTGGGGATATAACCATGGCATCCATTGTTCAGTGTGTATCAAGGCTTTGGTTAGAAAGGTAGCCATTAGTTGAAATGACTGTTATGTCAACACCTTATACCATTCAAGTCTAAATTCCTTTTTAAACACAGCGCAGCCCCCTGGAAACCCCAAATCAGTCCCTCATTTAAACTGACATTTTCACACCAAGGATTGGCTTTAATTTAATCCATTCAAACTGAGTAAGGGTTACATAGCTCGGCCTCCACTTTAAAACCCACAGACATATTTGTTAAAATCATTGCCCCTTTTATCGTGGAAAATAGGAAAGTCTGATGGTTGTGGAACAAGGACTTCTTATTGGATTGTCTAAAACGATTCAATCAGGGTTTTCTAAATGACTTTAAACATTTGGGACAGTAATCAGAACATACGGACATGGCCAATCTTTCCACACGTACTTAAACCAATTACAGTGCCCTCCATTGTTAGGGCATGTGTCCCAAATGAGACCCTATGGGCCCTGGTCAAAAGTAGTGGTCACTGTATAGGGAATACAGGGCAGTTTGGGACTCATCCTAGATGTCATTAGTGGCCGTGAGGCTTGCTTTTCTATTACACTGTCTTAAGGAATAATTGTTTGGGCACCCTAGCCCTCCTCTCCTGTGTTTTTCCTTTACAGCTTCCTAAGACATCAATGCCTTCTGAATCACCTGAATATGCAGGTTTTATGCTTTGCACGTGTGTCTTTTATTGTTTCAGTCACATCTTTGTTGTTGACTCTAAACCTTTACTGCTGCTTTGTCTTTGGTTGCTCATGCTCTTTGTACATGTGTTTTTCTTTTTGAGTAGACAGTTGAGAACCTCTGCAGTATTTAGGAGTGCTTTGACTTAGGCTGGGGCCTGGGCAGACTAAAAACAGAAGGCTGAACTGTGCTTTGACTTAGGCTGGGGCCTGGGCAGACTAAAAACAGAAGGCTGAACTGTGCTTTGACTTAGGCTGGGGCCTGGGCAGACTAAAAACAGAAGGCTGAACTGTGCGTTGGCTTAGGCTGGGGCCTGGGAAGACTAAAAACAGAAGGCTGAACTGTGCTTTGACTTAGGCTGGGGCCTGGACAGACTAAAAACAGAAGGCTGAACTGTGCTTTTGCTTAGGCTGGGGCCTGGGCAGACTAAAAACAGAAGGCTGAACTGTGCTTTGACTTAGGCTGGGGCCTGGGAAGACTAAAAACAGAAGGCTGAACTGTGCTTTGACTTAGGCTGGGGCCTGGACAGACTAAAAACAGAAGGCTGAACTGTGCTTTTTGCTTAGGCTGGGGCCTGGGCAGACTAAAAACAGAAGGCTGAACTGTGCATTGGCTTAGGCTGGGGCCTGGGCAGACTAAAAACAGAAGGCTGAACTGTGCTTTGTCTTAGGCTGGGGCCTGGGCAGACTAAAAACAGAAGGCTGAACTGTGCTTTGGCTTAGGCTGGGGCCTGGGCAGACTAAAAACAGAAGGCTGAACTGTGCTTTGGCTTAGGCTGGGGCCTGGGCAGACTAAAAACAGAAGGCTGAACTGTGCTTTGTCTTAGGCTGGGGCCTGGGCAGACTAAAAACAGAAGGCTGAACTGTGCTTTGACTTAGGCTGGGGCCTGGGCAGACTAAAAACAGAAGGCTGAACTGTGCTTTGACTTAGGCTGGGGCCTGGGCAGACTAAAAACAGAAGGCTGAACTGTGCTTTGACTTAGGCTGGGGCCTGGGCAGACTAAAAACAGAAGGCTGAACTGTGCTTTGACTTAGGCTGGGGCCTGGGCAGACTAAAAACAGAAGGCTGAACTGTGCTTTGACTTAGGCTGGGGCCTGGGCAGACTAAAAACAGAAGGCTGAACTGTGCTTTGACTTAGGCTGGGGCATGGGCAGACTAAAAACAGAAGGCTGAACTGTGCGTTGGCTTAGGCTGGGGCCTGGGAAGACTAAAAACAGAAGGCTGAACTGTGCTTTGGCTTAGGCTGGGGCCTGGGCAGACTAAAAACAGAAGGTTGAACTGTGCTTTGGCTTAGGCTGGGGCCTGGGCAGACTAAAAACAGAAGGCTGAACTGTGCGTTGGCTTAGGCTGGGGCCTGGGCAGACTAAAAACAGAAGGCTGAACTGTGCTTTGTCTTAGGCTGGGGCCTGGGCAGACTAAAAACAGAAGGCTGAACTGTGCTTTGGCTTAGGCTGGGGCCTGGGCAGACTAAAAACAGAAGGCTGAACTGTGCTTTGGCTTAGGCTGGGGCCTGGGCAGACTAAAAACAGAAGGCTGAACTGTGCTTTGTCTTAGGCTGGGGCCTGGGCAGACTAAAAACAGAAGGCTGAACTGTGCTTTGGCTTAGGCTGGGGCCTGGGCAGACTAAAAACAGAAGGCTGAACTGTGCTTTGGCGTGATGCATGGGGTTGAGCGGAAGGACATTCATTCATGTCAGAATCATAGCTGGAGAAGAACAGCGATCAAGTTGAGGGTCAGAGAGAGAAAAACACGAGAGACAAGTGATGTAACAGAATGCCAGGGACATGATTGGTGGAATATAGACAGGAAGGTTGATTGACAGGTCAATCAAACTAATGGTCCTCAGATAGCTTTTGAGTAGACAGACCTCTGAAGCACATGGAGCGGAGAGACTCGTTTCAGGATGGAAATGTGTCTTTAAAAGTACAGGAACAACAGCGTGTCACAGATACTCGGTAAGAAGTTCTGTTATACCTCACCGATGACATGTTGATTGGGTATCATTCCTCCGCGATACATGTTTCTACCTCTGGAACCCAGAGAAGTGCTGTGGCTTGAAAATCATTTTTTTGGTGGGGAGCCACAAGGACTTGAGTTCTCAGGTTGGTTCTGAACAACGAGGAAAACCTGGATGGCTGCTGGCTTACAGCTGTGTGGATGTGTTTCTACACCAATTGATATCCGTCTCTCTCCCTGTATGTGTTGTTTGTTTGTGTGTCTGAGCATATTTACAAGGTAGGTGTACAGTATGTGTAGTAGCAGCCTACGCTATATCAGTGTCTCCAAAACGCTAGGTCACAGCTAGATCCTTCCAGGTTGTGGGGTAAGACTGGGTTTATCATAGTTTATTCGGAGTTTATGCTACTAAAACTAGTACTGACCGGTGCAAAAGTTCAATTTCTCGAACAAAATGATTATGGCAGTTTTTATTGATAATGCGGCACAGGTAACGTCTGAGTATCATTTGTCTATAAATCCTGTTGCCCATTATGAACATATTTCCTAATGCCCTCGCCATCAATGCTCTGCTGCCAGAGCCACAGGTAAGCTTCCTCTTTCAACAAACCTCCAAGTCATATAAAGTACATAATCATAAGCCCGGGCTGTCAATACCAATGTAGGTATTATTCATGTTGTTGAGATTTCTATGGAGAAGTTACTCTGCTAGCCTTGAAACATGACCCAGACTCCGCGGTATTTGGCCACTCATTTCTCTGTTTATTTATTGTCGGGCCAGCTAGTTATTTACACTTTATGGATGGGAACGTCAGGATTCATTAGGGCAATGAAACCCTTTTAAAAGCCACCCGGTAATGCAAGCGGATTACAAGACGCATTTAACCTTTTAAGGAATATTGAATTCTGAAGGCACATGACCCGCAGGGAAGGAAACTGACACACTGCCTACAGCCCGCTGTGCAAACAGCAGGAGAGCGCTACGACACGCTACCAACAGGCCTGGCTGGCTGGCCGCTAGCTGTGTGTGTGAGAGAGCTGTAATGATATAAAAACCCAATTTACAGATTGAGAACAGAGGCTGTGTTGAGTCCTACTCCAAACCCCTGCTCCTGCTGCTACCGTGGGCTTTAGGTTTTTCTCCCTGTTTGGGACGTGACACTGAGAGGCCCTTGTGTATGCTGCTGCATGTTATTAATGGCTGAATTGCAAGCAATGGCTGTGCTACGGTTGGGATTTTATATTAAAATGGCACTTATGCTCTCGAAAGGAAAGAGAAAAAAACCCACTTCTGATATTTGGAAAGGACTTTTACTGTTCATTAGTTTCTTTATGAAATATTTCAACCGGGTGCCTGGATAGATGTGGGAAGTTTTCAGAACTTACATTCTGAAACAATTGAGCAGCTAGTATCACAATGTTTCCGTACCAGTTCTTTCAAAATGGATTCCCTTGTATTATACACTGAGTGTACAAAACATTAAGAACACATTTTCTATATTGAGTTGTAACCTGGCACCTACGACCAGACCCTGTTCAAAAGGCACTTTAAATTGTATGCCTTGCCCATTCACCCTCTTGAATGGCACATATGCACAAATCTGTCTCTCAATTGTCTCAAGGCTTAAAAATAATTATATAACCTGTCTCCTCCCCTTCATCGACACTGATTGAAGTGGATTTAACAAGTGACATCAATAAGGCACCATAGCTTTGACCTGGATCCACCTGGTCAGTCTTTGTCATGGAAAGAGCAGGTGTTCATAATGTTTTGTACACTCAGTGTATATTAAACAGTCAATATGAACTTTGACCCACGGTTAAGCCCATCACCTGACCTATAGAAAACGACAGAAGTCTGGACTGTGTGTGAAGTGTACAGTAGGGTCATGCCATCGGTCAGAGGTACCAGTCAGTCGAGTGGGTGTGGCAGCCAGGCCTTCACATTTCCCTGAACCTGGGGACAACGGTCCGGTCAACAACAGTCAGGGATATCCCTTCACTATTTCTGTTCCCTTTAATGAAGCCATGAGAAGTACGGGACGGAATCTCCAGTGATGGCGACTAAAGGGAAGGGACCGACCGGACGTAATTGCTACCTCTGCCGAGGCGTGGAGACGCAACCTCTAATTTCCCATGAATAATGTCCCTGTGCCGGTCGACAGGCCACAGAAAGTGGCAGTTTCCTTTCTCAGAGAGATTGTGGCTCCGCTAATACACTCAACTGAACTGTGGGTTTATTACCAGTGGGCCAGAGGACCAGACCAGAGCACAGAGAAACCATCTTACTAGTTACTTTCCCTGGTGCTCTTCAAAGCACAACACAGGGCTCAGAAACATAGTCGAGACGAGAAAATCAGTATTTCTTTACGATAACAAGGAGGCTTTAAAATGGTAAATCAAGGGTCATCCTGTCTGAGCACACATTGGGAAGACACCGTGGACAAGAGGAACATATCATTTTATTTTTAAGCTCTGTGGATAATGCTAAGCACCTTGAACTCCCAGGCAGCAGTGGGTCTGCCTCTGCCCCTACCCACCGATGGCTAAAACATGTAGTGGAGTTGTGTCTCATAAATTCCTTTCCTTCAGCAGAACATGCAACATTTGTTTAATGATGTTAGTTATGCATATCCTTTTCAGTCAGCGACCTCCAAATCAAAACATTTAACAGAAAGAGAGAGAGAGAGAGTAAATAGTGCGAGATATAGAGAGTGTGTGTGTGTTACAGAAACTGCGAAACAGAGAGATTACAAAACATAAAGGGCCTGAGCTGAGCATCAGCTTAGATTACCAAATGCTTCTCATTTAAACGTTTCCTAAAAATCTGTTTTCATATACGGTATGTTTTTTGAAAGGTCGTAAAGTGTGTCTGCTTGAGTAATAAAAGTGCCATTAATCACCGGGTATTTATTTGTTTTGAATCGTTTCGATACTATGTCTCAGCCTTGGCCCAGCTCCTCGTTGTTGGAATATTTGGAAGGAGTTCCCTCTTCAAAGTAATCAAGTCAAAGTTCACTCTCTCTCTCGCTCTGTCTGTCCGTGCTCCCACAGTAACCCTCAGTCACAGCTGGTACTGTTTACATCACAGGAGTGAAGATTTCTTAACCACATATTTTTGATGTTTTGCTAATTTTTTTACTTTAGCTCAGCCAGGCTGATATTATTAATCATGTCCCTTGATGTTTTATGGGAGTCAGGAGGAGTAAGTAGTCTCGGTGTGTGCATCCCAAATGACACCCTATTCCTTATGTAATGCACTAGTTTTGACCAGAGCCCTAAGCACGATATAAAGAATAGGGTGCCATTTGGGACATACCCAGTGGCTCAGTGGCTGAGTTGTGGAGTGCTACAGTAAGTCTGGGAGGCTAATTAGGAGCAGGACACTTGAGCAGACAGACCAGAGAAGAGGAGAGGAAAGGAGGAACAGCACGGGCCTGAATGCAGCCTGGTCTCATAGACTAGATGTAACATAGTAAACTAATTAGTATGATATGTTACATTTGGTATGGTTACATAAGACAAAAGGTTACTTAAAGCAAAACTGAAAGGAGGGTAGTCGGTCTGGGCGGTGGGAAAAAAAGGGTGGGCATATAACACAAACGTCTAGTAACACAAAGGTTGTGTGTCGAATTTCACCATGGACAACTTTAGCTTTTTAGCTACTTTGTAACTACTTAGCATCTTAGCTAACGCTTCCTAAGCTAGAGACATCTGTTTTATTTTTTACATGGGCTTCGTCTCAATCCACCACATCCAACAATGGTGGCCTTCTGTAGTGTGACCTCTCTATGGAAAGATGAGACTCGCACGGACACGATAATGATCTCCGTTTCTCCTCTACAACCCTCACAAGCATCTCATCACTCATCTGAAGTCGGGATGGCTGATCTCCCAAC
Organism: Oncorhynchus keta; assembly: GCF_023373465.1. NCBI lineage: Eukaryota > Metazoa > Chordata > Actinopteri > Salmoniformes > Salmonidae > Oncorhynchus > Oncorhynchus keta. Next base: position 55,401,011 of record NC_068448.1, on the reverse strand, counting down.
TTCTGTCTGTAGCGTCCGAACAGTTTGGGCTAAACACTAATAGAAAGTTGAGGCTCTCACAAACACGTACATGTCGTTTTGCATTAGGACGCCCACAAGCCTCACATGACTCGTCTGAAAGTAGCCCGGTACCAGTTTTAAAAATAAATGAAAGTATACACTGAGTATACCAAACATTAGGAACACCGTCATAATATTGAGTTGCAACCCCTTTTGCCCTCAGAACAGCCTCAATTCGTCGGGGCACGGACTCTACAAAGTGTCAAAAGCGTTCCACAGGGAAGCTGGCTCATGTTGACTCCAATGCTTCCCACAGTTGTGACCATTCCATTCCTGATACACACGTGAAACTTTTGAGCGTGAAAAACCACTCAGCGTTGCAGTTCTTGACACACTCAAACTGGTGTGCCTGGCACCTACTACCATAACCCATTCAAAGGCACTTAAATATTTTTGTCTTACCCATTCACCCTCTGAATGGCACACAATCCATGTCTCAATTGTCTCAAGGCTTTACATTTTTTCTTCAACCTGTCGACTCCCTTCATCTACACTGGTTGAAGTGGACATCAAAAGGGAATCATAGACTGACCAGGTGAAATCTATGTCATGGAAGGAGCAGGTGTTCCTAATGTTTTGTACACTAAGTATATATATATATATATATATACATGTATATATATATATAATATATATATATATATATATGTATGTATATATATATATATACACTGAACAAAAACACAACATGTACATTTTTGGTCCCATGTTTCATGAGCTGAAATAAAAGATCCCAGAAATGTTCCATAAGCACAAAAAGCTTATTTCTCTCAGATTTTGTGCACAGATTTGTTTACATTCCTGTTGGTGAGCATTTCTCCTTTGCCCAAATAATCTATCCACCTGACAGGTGTGGCATATCAAGAAGCTGATTAAACAGCATGATCATTGCACAGGTGCACCTTGTGCTGGGGGGAAATAAAGGCCACTCTAAAATGTGCAGTTTAGTCACACAAAGCAATGCCACAGATTTCTCAAGTTTAGAGAGAGTATGCAATTAGCATGTTGACTGTAGGAATGTCCACCAGAGCTCCGGTCAGAGAATGGAATATTCATTTTTTTGTTCATTGTAGTTTAGAGACTTTTTTGTTGTTGTTAAATATGGTTCCAAAAAGGAAAATAATGTCCTGATCTTTCTTATATCTCTCATACGTATATAGGTCAGACACATATATATTTTTTAAAGAAGTCATTTTATTTATTTTCTGACTGTTTTTCCATGTACAGTATGAATCTGTAATTTAATGTGTTTTTATGGGCTAATAGCAGTAATGGCTTAGACTCTAAAGGATCAGGGGAGCCCAATTGAGAACAGGGTCTCATTTTCAATGGTGCCCTGGGGACATGAAATAAAAGGTAAAACTACAAGATAAAATATAAAGTACATTACAGGCATCATAAACACATTTTTAAAGTCAATCAATCAAAACAATTGCACACCTCAGTGGACTCATTTATCATCAGGGTTTTAAACTGCCCTAGTGGCACCAAGGAATCCAAAGGTTTAAGAGTAGTGGCTGCTGCATTCCCAGAAATGGTGTCACCGTAGAGAAGAACTGGCAGGAAATTTGACTGTACATATCATACAAATTTGATGTCCCAGATTTTTGTTTACTATACTACGTCTACCCCTGAGTCCAGGTTGCAGGGTGAAACAATGAAAACTGAAATGTTTGTTTTTTCTAAGGACACGGGACACAAGACGGAGGTGGTAAAGGAGGTCACACTCACTCATTAAGTTTCCGACTACAGTGGTAGGGATGTCTGAGCTTAAGCAGAAATCCATTCTCATCCAATCCCTTCTCTTTTGTTATGTTTTGTATTCTCTTCAATAAAAAGCAATCTATTCTCTCTTTTTTAAGTTCATGTCATTATTTGTATGAAAAAGCAGCAGAGCAGTTATGAAAAAAATCCAGTTGTTTATGAGTCATTTAAAGGGTATTGTCGAGCAGAAGCCACACTAGAGTTTTGGTTCTGAGATGTGTATATACACTACCGGTCAAAAGTTAGAACACCTACTCATTCAAGGGTTTTTCTTTATTTGAACTATTTTCTACATTGTAGAATAATAGTAAAGACATCAAAACTATGAAATACCACATATGGAATCATGTAGTAACCAAACAATTGTTAAACAAATCAAAAAACCATCAAGCGCTATGATGAAACTGGCTCTCATGAGGACCGCTACAGGAATGGAAGTCCCAGAGTTGCCTCTGCTGCAGAGGATAAGTTCATTAGAGGTACCAGCCTCAGAAATTGCAGCACAAATAAATGCTTCACAGAGTTCAAGTAACAGACACATCTCAACATCAACTGTTCAGAGGAGACTGCGTGAATCAGGCCTTCATGGTCAAATTGATGCAAAGAAACCACTATTAAAGGACACCAATAAGAAGAGACTTGCTTGGACCAAGAAACACGAGCAATGGACATTAGACCGGTGGAAATTTGTCCTTTAGTCTGGAGTCCAAATTGGAGATTTCTGGATGCAGAGTAGGTGAAAGGATGATCTCCATATGTGTGGTTACCACAGCAAAGCATGGAGGTGCTTTGCTGGTGACACTGTCTGTGATTTATTTAGAATTCAAGGCACACTTAACCAGCATGGCTACCACAGCATTCTGCAGCGATACGCCATCCCATCTGGTTTGAACTTAGTGGGACTATCATTTGTTTTTCAACAGGACAATGACCCAAAACAAACTTCCAGGCTATGTAAGGGCTATTTGACCAAGAAGGAGATCACCTGACCTCAACCCAATTTTAGTATTTGGTATTTTATTAGGATCCCCATTAGCTGTTGCAAAAGCAGCAGATACTCTTCCTGGGGTCCACACAAAACATGAAACATAATACAGAACATCAAGACAAGAACAGACCTACATATATTTTTTTTAAAGACACACGTAGCCTACATAGCAATACATACACACAAACTATCTAGGTCCAATAGGGGAGAGGTGTTGCTTTATCTGTTTTTTGAAACCAGGTTTGCTGTTTATTTGAGCAATATGAGATGGAAGGAAGTTCCATGCAATAAGGGCTCTATATAATACTGTACGCTTTCTTGAATTTGTTCTGGATTTGGGGACTGTGAAAAGACATGTCTGGTGGGATAAGTGTGTGTGTCAGAGCTGTGTGTAAGTTGACTATGCAAACAATTTGGGATTTTCAACACATGAATGTTTCTTATAAAGAGAAGACGTGATGCAGTCAGTCTCTCCTCAATTCGTAGCCAAGAGAGACTGGCATGCATAGTATTTATATCAGCCCTCTGATTACAATTAAGAGCTAAACGTGCTGCTCTGTTCTGGACCAGCTGCAGCTTAACTAGGTCTTTCCCTGCAGCACTGGACCACACAATAATCAAGCTTAGACAAAACTAGAGCCTGCAGAACTTGCTTTTTGGAGTGTGGTGTCGAAAACGCAGAGCATCTCTTTATTACGGACAGACCTCTCCCCATCTTTACAACCATTGAATCTATATGTTTTGACCATGACAGTTTACAATCTAAAGTAATAGCAAGTAATTTAGTCACCTAAACTTGTTCAACAGCCACACCATTCATTACCAGATTCAGCTGAGGTCTAGAACAACTTGAGATGGTTTGGGATGAGTTGGACCACAGAATGAAGGAAAAGCAAACAAGAGCTCATCAAAATGTAGGAACTTCTTCAAGACTGTTGGAAAAGCATTCCATGTGACTATCTCATGAAGCTGGTTGAGAGAATGCCAAGAGTGTGCAAAGCTGTCATCGAGGCAAAGAGTGGCTAGTGGCTACATAAAATATATTTTGATTTGTTTACCACTTTTTTGGTTACTACATGATTCCATATGTGTCATTTCATCGTTTTGACGTCTTCACAATTATTCAACAATGTAGAAAATAGTAAAAATAAAGAAAAACCTTTGAATGAGTAGGTATGTCCAAACTTTTGACTGGTACTGTATATACATACATTTTCCCAATTACTTATAATGACTATGCCTACCCATAATGCAACAGGAAAATACATTAAGTAATTGTGATTAATAGGAAACTGCGTGTACCAATTACACGTTTAGATTCATATTTTTAGTGCAGGAGGGACCTTCTATTGCATTATGCAATATTATCTCTGTATTTTGCCCATTTATGTCAATGTAGATTGAATTTCTGAGTATCTTGAGTTGCATACAGACAGACCCACTGTTGGGCAAATAAGCTCAGCTCATATAATATACTGACACAACAATGCATTGTTTCCAATATCTCAAGGGCTCATTGGAGGTTGTGTCTGTGTTTCGCAGACATATTTACAGTTTTAAGGTGCTTGTGTTGAAGTGAGTAACACAGCCAGATGTGGTCTTGTTTAGATATCAGTGTCTCGTGTGGATTGCGTAAGGAATGTGACTGCACAGTACATGCTCTAAACTGCTTCACTCTCAGGAACAGTGGTGGGGTATCTGGCATGGGCACAAAACAGGAGAAAGAAAGCATTTATTGCTATTATCAAATTGAGAGGAGACATAGTTTTCCTATACAGTATGTTTGTATGAAATCCAAATGAAATAATCATCCAAATTCATGGGTAGGATAGAATAAACGCTTCCTGCTATTACAGATGGAGGCAGGACGAATCACTCGTATATTCTGTGGGATGGGTGGGAAGGATAGAGGTATAGTGAGATGAGTCTCTGTGGATGGAAGGCGACTGGAGTAGATCTGGAATCATGACATCCAACCCAGAAAGTGATGATGAGGTCATAGTAGCATCTGGGGGGGGGGTGGGTTCATGGTGGTTGTTTAACCGTACCGTGCCTTTTCATTGGCCAGGGCCAAGCGGCGGATGTTAGCCACACAGCCAGCGGCAGCTTCCTGAAGGACCTCGTCAGTGGAGCCCATCATACCCAACAGGAGCTACAGTACAGGGAGAGAGGAGGGGACAGGTTAAAGATGCTACTGTAACAATCAGAAGCAGGGGAGATAGGAGAGACAAAGTCGCTAATGCGGGGGAGATAAAGTCGCTAATGTAACAATCTGTTCATTCTCATTCAATATCATGATGAAGCTGTCGGTAAAGCAAATGGGGATATGGCATTTACATTAAATGTCTTAATTTAATTTAATTTGATACTGTAAGTATCAAGTAGTTTGTTAATGGTCAGCACTACAACTCACGATTGCTGAGAAATGCAAAGTCTGTATACAGTAGCTGTGAGTAGTCTGTCAGGCTGCAGTGGCGTGTCTTTCTCGGTGTGTCCTGTTTGAACCTCCTAACCAGGCCATGAGCATGGGGCATGGGTTACAGCTGCAAGCAGCACATGCCTGCCCGTCTCTGCAAAGTTTGTTTAGATGAAAGCGTTTGTCTAGCAGGCAGCAGTGTGGCTACGCATTAAAAACCTGAGCACGAAGCAACCACACTACTTGACATCCTTCCACTGCTCCAAAGGTCAGATTATATCCGACTATTACTGCCACTTGTATAATGGATCTGCTGTTTGATCTGTTTGCAGAACATTGGGTTTTTCTCTCCCCAGAAATTCTGCTTTTTTTGGGCCCCACATTTAGGGTTTTACATCAAAATAATACATTAAAATGTTTTTATTGTGTTCAAAAGAGTTACTTATTATACTGTCACAACATGTAAACCTTTGGAGATGGAAAAGTCTGCCAATAAAACCCACTGTGGCTATGGTATAGCATGGGTTTTAGTATGCTATCTTTGCCTATTTTCGTGAGCAAAAAGTGACTACATCAAGCTTGTGGGCAGCTGCAGTCCCAAATCAAAATAAAAGTAAATACAGGCACAAACACTCCGGCGCAATGGACATTTTAAATTTGTTCAATGTGTGCTCCTTCATGAAATCACAATGTTGTACCATTGAGCTCTCTTAAGCCACACTCAACTTAGTTTGGAGGCTTTCTGGTTTGCATCAATAATGAACGAAACAGGCTAATTTAGATCTCAAAGCTAAACACTCGAAAGCTCACGAGTCCCAAACAAAATGATTATTTGACAGTGCATTAATCATACAGTATATTCTAGATACTTTTCAGGCTCTACATTGAGTACTAACTCAAAAGTAAGCTTTAAAGCTGTAAAATGGCAAGTTTTGTTTTTGAAGTCTTGTATACCAAGAATATTGACGCAGGCTTGGCAGCGGTGTTTGAACAGCCAACCAATTGTGTCCCAACTTGTCAGTGTTGAAATGACACATCCTGTCATCTGGGGATCCTTTAAGCACAGCAAACAATATTCTAGACAGTATCCTGTGTACAAAGGAAATGATCCTTAAGACCTTCTTAAACACCTAAATCCATGGAATAGATTCAGACATTACATGAAACAGTCCTATGAAGGAGAGAGCTTTAGGTATTCAGTCTCTCTCGGGCTTTATAGGCTTCGATAGGCTATGAATATGACTATATTAAGAGAGGACGACGCAGCAAATAAAGCCATCGTCTCTCTGTCTCTCTCTCTCTCCGTATAACGCAAATGTCTAGCAACCCAAAGGTTGCGTGTTCGAATCTCATCACCACAACTTTAGCTACGTAGCATGTTAGCTAACCCTTCCCCGAACCTTAACCCTAATCTTGACCATTTAACCTGACTCTAAACCATAACCCTTTACCTAGCTAACGTTGGCCAGCTTGCTAGCGTTAGTGTTTGCCAGTTAGCTAACGTTAGCCATAAGAAATTGGAATTCACAACATATCATACAAACTCTAATTTGTAACGTACACTACATGACCTAAAGTATGGGGACACCTGCCCATCAAACATCTCATTACAAAATCATGGGCATTAATTTGGAGTTGGTCCCCCCTTTGCTGCTATAACAGGGTTGAGGTCTGGGCTCTGTGCAGGCCAGTCAAGTTCTTCCACATCAGACTTGGTAAACCATTTCTGTATGGACCTCGCTTTATACGCAGGGGCAATGTCATGCTGAAACAGGAAAGGGCCTTCCCCAAACTGTTGCAACAAGGTTAGAAGCCCAGAATCAACTAGAATGTTATTGTATGCTGAAGCTTTAATAAAACAGCTCCAGACCATTATTCCTCCACCAAACTTTACAGTTGGCACTATGCATTGGGGAAGGTTGCGTTCTTCTGGCATCTGCCAAACCAGATGGTGAAGTGTGATTCATCACTCCAGAGAACGTGTTTCCACTGCTCCAGAGTCCAATGGCGGTGAGCTTTACGCCACTCGAGCCGACGTTTGGCATTGTGCATGGGGACCTTAGGCTTGTGTGCGGCTGCGCAGCCATGAAAACCCATTTCATGAAGCTCCCGACAAAAGATGGCATCCTATGGCGGTGCCACATTGAAAGTTACTGAGGTCTTCAGTAAGGCCAATTTAATGCCAATGTTTGTCTATGGAGATTGCATGGCTGTGTGCTCAATTTTATACACCTGTCAGCAACAGGCGTGGCTGAAATACCTTAATCCACTCATTAGAAGCGATGTCCACATACTTTTGTATATATAGTGTATAATACATCTACTGTATCTTACCTATGCTGCTCTGTACCATCACTCATTCATATATCCTTATGTACATATTCTTTATCCCCTTACACCAACTGTGTATAAGACAGTAGTTTTGGAATTGTTAGTTAGATTACTTGTTGGTTATTACTGCATTGTCGGAACTAGAAGCACAAGCATTTCGCTACACTCGCATTAACATCTGCTAACCATGTGGATGTGACAAATAAAAATTGATTTGATTTGATATCATACGAAATGGATGGACATCCACAAATTAAAACATACAGTTGAAGTCGGAAGTTTACATACACCTCAGCCAAATACATTTAAACTCCGTTTTTCACAATTTCTGATATATTATCCTAGTAAAAATTCCCTGTCTTAGGTCAGTTAGGATCACCACTTTATTTTAAGAATGGGAAATGTCAGAACAATAGTAGAGAGAATTATTTATTTCAGCTTTTATTTATTTCATCACATTCCCAGTGGGTCAGAAGTTTACATACACTCAATTATTATTTGGTAGCATTGCCTTTAAAGTGTTTAACTTGGGTCAAACATTTCGAGTAGCCTTCCACAAGCTTCCCACAATAAGTTGGGTGAATTTTGGCCCATTCCTCCTGACAGAGCTGGTGTAACTGAGTCAGGTTTGTAGGCCTCCTTGCTCGCAGCACGCTTTTTGAGTTCTGCCCACAAATCTTCAAAAGGATTGAGGTCAAGGCTTTGTGATGGCCACTCCAACATCTTGACTTTATTGTCCTTAAGCCATTTTGCTACAACTTTGGAAGTATGCTTGGGGTCATTGTCCATTTGGAAGACCAGAGGACATTTCTCCAAAAAGTACAATCTTTGTCCCCATATGCAGTTGCAAACTGTAGTCTGGCTTTTTTATGGCGATTTTGGAGCAGTGGCCTCTTCCTTGCTGAGCGGCCATTCAGGTTGTCGATATAGGACTCGTTTTACTGTGGATATAGATACTTTTGTACATATTTCCTCCAGCATCTTCACAAGGTCCTTCACTGTTGTTCTGAGATTGATTTGCACTTTTCACACCAAAGTAGGCTCATCTCTAGGAGACAGAATGCGTCTCCTTCCTGAGCGGTATGACGGCTGCGTGGTCCCATGGTGTTTATACTTGCGTACTATTGTTTGTACAGATGAACGTGGTACCTTCAGGCATTTGGAAATTGGTCCCAAGGATGATCCAGACTTGTGGAAGTCTACAATTTATTTTCTGAAGTCTTGGCTGATTTATTTAGATTTTCCCATGATGTCAAGCAAAGAGGCAAGCAAAGAGGCACTGAGTTGGAAGGTCACAGGTACACCTCCAATTGACTCAAATGATGTCAATTAGCCTATCAGAAGCTTCTAACGCCATGACATAATTTTCTGAAATTAAAGGCACAGTCAACTTAGTGTATGTAAACTTCTGACCTACTGGAATTGTGATACAGTGAATTACAAGTGAAATAATCTCTGTAAACAATTGTTGGAAAAATCACTTAGGACATCTACTTTGTGCATGACACAACAGACTTGCCAAAACGATAGTTTGTTAACAAGAAATTTGTGGAGTGGTTGAAAAACAAGTTTTAATGACTCCAACCTAAGTGTATGTAAACCCTCGACTTCAACTGTACCATACGAAACGTAACATATCATATTAAATCAAGTGTTTCAGATTTACGTACAGAATAATATGAAATGCTCTGAGACCAGGTTGGATTCTTCTGTCTTTGACATGCAGGGCATTCTCCATGGAGATCCTTAATGGGGTTTGTACTGTATCATTAATATAATAGTGTGCGTGTGTGTGTGTGTGTGTGTGTGTGTGTGTGTGTGTGTGTGTGCTTGTGCGTGTGTGTCTGTGTCTGTGTGTGTCTGTGTCTGTGTGTGTGCGTGTGCGTGTCTGTGTGTGTGCGCGCGCTCCTGTAAAGTACGTCACGCTGCTTGCTCAGCGAGTACCAATTCCTCCTGATTCGTCTCAGACCCAGAACCTCTGGCTTACTAGCACACATGACTGCCCTCCTGAAACATCTTACCAGTCGGCACGAAAAGCTAGTTATTCGCTGGTGCAAGTGTGGACACCTCAGGATGAGGACTACGCTTCACGAATCCCCATGTGCTGCATGTGCACGTGTGTGTGTGTTTGTAAGTGTGTTTTAACGTGAACATCTGCCTCGAAAGTAATCTAATAGATCCTCACATCATGCTTCACTGACTCTTATCTCCATCTATTTCAACCAGCCTGCCCTTGGCCCTGACGGTGAGTTTACCACTGGTCGGGACATTACAGGACATCACAGGTCTCTGTTCTGTTCCCATGCTATCATTGTGTTCATAATGTATGTCAGTGTGAGGTTGAGGTTGAACTCTGACTCTTTCTGTGTTACATGCAAACTAAAAAGGCTGCGTCGCACATTTGTGTGGTTAGCTAGCGGCCTAGCGCAGTGCCAGAGAGCGGAGAGAAAGACATTCCCAGAATGTTCTGCTCAAAGATAAATAGTGAAAGGAAAACAGATGAAAGACGAGGCTTCTATCTCCTCTCCGTGTATGAGCAGTGAGCACACAAACTGACACACTCCGGGAGAACATTGACAACCCTCAAAAAGCTGAGAAAATAATACCACCAGTCCATTCCCTGCATTGGAAAAAAAAAAAAAATGGATGTTGGCCTATGAATACGGGTCTCTTTCAATGCATCAGTGTATCAGTTAGTATTTCTGTGGTAGTAACATCAGTTTATATGGTTTTTATACGGGTTTTTAAATAGCATCCAAAACACCTCTGAAACGCAAATGTTATATACACAAGGTCCAGAAAACATGCAGCTTGGCTCAGACACAAGTCTCTTTTGTGAAAAGAGAGGATGCCTGCAAAGTGCCAGAAGCAGCGTTTTGCCAACATCATAGCATGTTATTCAGACGAGGCCAAATAAGGTCTCCCCAAGCGCACAGTTATGGGCTAAGATAAGCGTGTCTCTTTGCATTTTTTCTCTCTTCCTCCTCCCCAGCTGGGATCTCAAAGACTATAATACACCACTTGTTAGAATATTCCCAAACCATGGTAACATGAACACTTGCTCTCGCTCGTTTGAGAACCGAATCAGGAGAGTGAGGTTTTTCGAACTTCAGAGGGACTCTTGTGAGTCCTGCCCTCCTAAAAGAGAAGCTGCAGGAGCAGAGCACGCTGCCACCCCTGGCTGCTTTCTGGCTCTCAGGCTGAGCTGGGGAGGGGGAGGCCTGCCCTGCTGCACAGTGTTGCATTAGCATGTGCAATGCACGAACACACACATCCCCTCCCATCACACATGGAGGTGTCCCAGTGTTAAGTGCTCCGGTGTTGGGCTGCTGCTTCCTGAGGAGTTAGGATCTCTAAATTCCCCTAGAAAAGCTCCTGGGTCTGACAACCAACTAGGCATTACAGACTCAGACCCCTGGCCCAGCGTTCCCTTGGATACGTCCCAAATGGCACCCTATTACATTTTGACCAAAGGCAAAATTAGTCCACTATATAGGGAATGGGGTGCCATTTGGGACCGAACATCCTGGTTCAGCCTCCTGCTCTTTCCATGCTATGGGCAAACAACACAAACAGGCTGCATTTAGCTGAGCTGAGCTCTGGGTCGAGGGGAAGGGAAGTTACTAAGGGAAGTCAAGGTAAACAACGTTCCCTATGGCCTCCAATGAGCCAGGACCATTTAGCTGTGTTCCCCTCATCTCTTTCTCAGAAGAGAGAAACCCAGTTTCATATCAATGATTTTGGGGGGTTTGACTCATGGAAAGTTTACTGTACTCTAAGACTACTCAAAGTTGACTGTAATCTCTCTAAATCTATGGTTTCACACACACACACACACACACACACACACACACACACACACACACACACACACACACACACACACACACACACACACACACACACACACACACACACACGAGGAAGTCCAACCTGAGAGAGCTGCTGGAACTGGACATTCCTCCTCCTTCCAGACCAGACTTTAGAGAAAGGCTTGAGTCATATCGTCAGGCAGGCCTAACACATAACACACTAGGTATTTCATACATACAGTAGCTAGCTGCAGAGAGCAGCACCAGTGGTGTATGCTAGCGGTATCATCTGCACACCACATCCAGTCCACAACCTGACATTCTGTTACAGACAGAGCATGACTAAGAGGAAACTTCAGAAATCTTTCTTCTGAGATGGTGCAGTGTTTGAAATTCTGACTGCTGCTCTCACTCTCTCTTTCACTCCCACTCCTTCCCTCCCTCTATTTATTCTCCCCCCTCTCTCCCTTGTCTTGTTCACTAGTTCAGTTTGAGCGTGTAGAGCACAGAAAATGAAGACAAACACCGACAGTGCAAAGCGAAAGAGTAGACTAAGTATACATGGCAACAACAGTGCAAACGTTTTTCTAATTTTGAGATTTAAAGCCTAAAATACATACGAGCTAGGAGCTGGCAACGGCCATTCTCTGGAATACCTACCACGCGCATTTTGTAATTTACATCATTTTACCTCACAAAGCTTGTCTTATGAAAGAGACCCTTTAATACAGAAAGCTAGCTGAAGCTGTCCACAAGGATTTACGGTTTCAGCAAACAATCCGCGGCCCTCTGGAAACGATGTAAAGCAAAGAGGAGGGTGTGTTGATTTTGTAAAAGGGACTAAATAAAGCACCATCCTTATAAAAGTGTGAGATACCAAGTGTAGATGTCAACTCAAACAGGAAGGACAATTCATCTTGGCGCCTTTTCTGCTTAGACACTTCCTCTGGGAAAGCTAGCAGCCCCTGAAAACTCCTCCAAGGCTTGTTCACAGAGCTCCCCAACAGAACCAGGAAACGGAGGACAAAACACACATTAACACTATGACAAAACACACACTAACACTATGACAAAACACACACTAACACTATGACAAAACACACAATAACACTGTGATAAAACACAATAAATAACACAATGACAAAACACACACTAACACTATGACAAAACACACAATAACACTGTGATAAAACACAATAAATAACACAATGACAAAACACACACTAACACTATGACAAAACACACAATAACACTGTGATAAAACACAATAAATAACACAATGACAAAACACACGATAACACAATGACAAAACACACGAACACACAATTACCAAACACACGAACACACAATGACCAAACACACGACAAAACAATGACAAAACACACGACAACACAATGACAAAACACACGACAACACAATGACATAAAGCACAATAACACAATGACATAAACACAATGACATAAAGCACAATAACACAATGACATAAAGCACAATAACACAATGACATAAACACAAGACTGAGTCATTCTGAAAAACGGGACAGACACGAAACCTCTAAGTGAAACATTTTGAATGTCTAATGAAATCGCCAAAGCAAACACGCTGTAAAAAAATGTTGTGGTTTTTATTCTGCTCATATAAAGATGTTTTCATATTTTTCATGCAATATTACAAGGTTTTAATACAGTTTATGAAATTTGAAGAGATGCAATGAAATGGCGTTTGGATATTTTTAAGACCGAGGGACATAAAAAATAAAAAATAAAAAAACTCAGACTGGTCACTAATGTGTTTTCCAGTGTAAAATACTTTCTTTTCAATGCTTAATTTCCTCTGCTAAGCTTAGGGGACTAAGTTATACACCATTAAGAATGCTGGGGAGGAAGGTTACATACAGTACTGAACAGAATGTTAGGAGAGAGGGGCAATGAGAGAAAATCCTACAAAATCATTATACAACTTGCGGGTGTACATGTTTTGAGAGCTTTTCAATGGCAGAGAAAGGCACTTTGAAATACGGTTGCAATAACACAAGAGGCAGTCTTTAATTTTACACTGGGCCGTAAATTACACCGACAGAGAGCCAAGCATCGCTCCTTGATAAACCCTTCTCAAACCCATTAAACGAAAAAAAAAAAAGTCAGGAAATATTGTTCGAACACATTCTCTGTCAAACCAATCCATAGATCAGAAGCAGGATGTACATAACACAGCTAGGCCTCAATGCCTCTCTCAGTGTTTAACTACCGACAGGCTCTTGCGTCGTAATGTTTCGCAATGTTGTCTAGGGATCAGGCAGGTATATATCAGCAGACTGTTAGTATGAACCCAGTCAGACTGAAACAATGCAGCCGCCTGTGTGTTTCCTTTTCACCGCTCAGATTAAGAACAAATTAAACACGCAATAGTGGTGTAACGTAACCTGCCTTTTTCCCCCCTCGTAATTAAGCTCTTTATAATCCCAAAATACATTTTGGAGTTGTGTTGAAACAACTTACTCTGCACTGGTACATTAATAAGAGCAAACAGAAAGAGACTGATTAAAAGAGTGGTATGCAGGGCATGCAGACACACAAGCGCACGCACGAACATACGTACACACTCACAAGCAAACATGCGTACGTACGTACGTACACACACACACACACACACACACACACAAACACACAGCTGTCCAGGTTTTTGTGTTGGCTTGAAGTACAAAAAACATTCTTCTTAATGACTTTTGCAAAATTGGACATTACTCTTTCGGAACACCCAATGTTCAGTCCAGCTACCAATTATGGGTAGTGTTGAACCACATATACTGCGACAGTAGATCAAGCTAAAGTACACCATTAAATGAACATGGGAAAAAATATTTGGCTGCAATGGCAGAACCCCTTCATAATTTACATTGCAGTTGTTGTTGGAAAAAAAAGTAGGTTAACCCTATGTGGTCACAAAAGATTTCTCACGTGACAATCTCCTTCTGAAAGTAATGTGATAAACAAATTTAAAAAACATTTCCCCAAACATTGCGTTACGCCATTCTCTACAACATGACATTAAATACAGTTTCAATCTAAACATAAAATCTTTACTTCAAAGTCACGTATAAATATAAACACGACTAATTTGGGAAAAGTATCGGAAAATGAAAATAATAAAAGACTATTATTCTGTATGAAACACTCACTGTTCTCTATTCTCAGTCACTTATGGATTAGAACCAAGGGACTGCAACGGCGTAGTTTAGACTGCTTCTAACTTAGTAGATGTTCTTCTCAGTGAAGCAGTGCTTTCATTTGAAAGTATATCCACCATAACATAGTGTTGTTCTCCTTGGCCCTGTTCCTTGGCCTAAAACATGTCACTGACACATTCTGCTCTCATGTCCAGGGACAACTCTTAGCAACAGTTACCCAAGATACACCCTTTTGACTTGCTCTGTAATGGCATCTAGGGTTTACAAGGGAAGTGGCACTTCGCACACACCGAGTTGTTTGCTTTTCTGAACTCCCATGACAGTTAGAATGTGGAGTCATGTTTCGGACGAGAATAAAACTACCTTTGTTTCTGCTCCTTTGGTCAAAGGCTCTGAAAATAGTTACAGGTTTTCAAAGTTTATTATCAGTGTTTTCACACATCGCTTAAACATAGTAGAGTGATGGGGCTCCAAGCCCCATTCATTAGACGTGTTGTGCTAAATTACCAAATAAAACTGCAAAAACTAACTTCATGTGCACTAACAGAATGCTGAAAATAAAAATAAATTATATAAATATAAGTGAAAAGAAATTCTATGAAGGTGTGAGGAGAACGTTTGAGGAATTTCCACATGAAATAGCACATATTGAGCTTACATTTCACATGGAAACCATATTTTCACATGTATTAGAGTTCACATGTTAATACCACCTTTCACATGTGAGAAGAAAAACACGTTTTCACCTCCCATGTATTAGAGTTCACATGTTAATACCACCTTTCACATGTGAGAAGAAAAACACGTTTTCCCCTCCCATGTATTAGAGTTCACATGTTAATACCACCTTTCACATGTGAGAAGAAAAACACGTTTTCACCTCCCATGTATTAGAGTTCACATGTTAATACCACCTTTCACATGTGAGAAGAAAAACACGTTTTCCCCTCCCATGTATTAGAGTTCACATGTTAATACCACCTTTCACATGTGAGAAGAAAAACACGTTTTCCCCTCCCATGTATTAGAGTTCACATGTTAATACCACCTTTCACATGTGAGAAGAAAAACACGTTTTCCCCTCCCATGTATTAGAGTTCACATGTTAATACCACCTTTCACATGTGAGAAGAAAAACACGTTTTCACCTCCCATGTGAATTGCTGTTGCACATGTGGAATTTGAGGTTTCACATGTTAAAAACATTTCCATGTGAAAATCGGATGTGCAGTTTCATGTGAAAAACCATTATTCTTTTCAATCACATTGTCTGAAAGCGTTCAAAATACATTGAAAACATTCTAAATATATAATCTATACAGCTAAAAACAACAACACGATGTCCAAACAAGTTGACTTTGAGGTTAAATAAAGTGTTTATCAATATTCCTGATTTTGCTAACCGATGCTTTGGACAAAATCAAAACGGCAATATTCTTGTAATGCTTTCTATATAAAACTCTTAAATTACAGCTCAATTTGAGCAAATTATGAATATGCGATAATCGTGATTAATCACACCAATGTTACATCTGTCGTTAAATTAAGACCAAGGTGCAGCGTGGTAGGTGTACATTTTCTTTCATTTTAAATGCTCTACCAAAAACAATAAACAAGTCAATGAACATAAAGCTAGGAGTGCAACACATGCAACACAAAAAGACAAGATCCCACAACAGAAGGTGGGAAAAAGGGCTGCCTAAGTATGATCTCCAATCAGAGAAAACGATAGACAGCTGCCTCTGATTGGGAACCATACTCGGGCCAACAAAGACATTTAAACATAGATTTCCCACCCTAGTCACACCCTGACCTACCAAATAGAGAATTTAAAGGATCTCTAAGGTCAGGGCGTGACAAGCAAATCCTGAGAAACTCAATAAATGTTCTGAATCAAATCAATAACATTTTGTTTGTCACGTGTCGTAAACAACAGGTGTAGACTAACAGATTATGATTATGACCATGATTATGGTCCCATCCTAACAATGCAGAGAGCGAGAAAATAGAGAAATAATAGAAATGTAATAACGTAATAAAAGTAATGCTAAAATAAGAAAACTTAGCTATATTACATGGGGTACCAGTACTGAGTCGATGTGCAGGGGTATGGGGTAAGTGAGGTAGATACTGTATGTACATATACGTAGGAATAAAGTGACTAGGAAACAGAATCAGATAATAAACAGTAGCAGCTGAATATGTGATGAGTCAAATGCATATATTTAAATAGTAAACCAAATAGCTAGCTGGACTAACTATTTAGCAGTCTTATGGCTTGGGGGTAGAAACGGTTCAGGGTCCTGTTGGTTCCAGACTTGGTGAATCGGTACCGCTTTCCGTGCGGTAGCAGAGAGAACCGTCTACGACCGGAGTCGTTGACAATTTTTAGGGCCTTCTTCTGACACCGCCTGGTATAGAGATCCTGGATGGTAGGGAGCGATGGTCCCAGTGATGTACAGGGCCGTCCGTACGCACTACCCTCTGTAGTGCCTTGCGGTCGGATGCCAAGCAGTTGCAATACCGTGGTGATGCCACGGTGATGGACCCAGTCAAGATGCTCTCAATAATGCACCTGTATAACTTTTGAGGATCTGAGGGCCCATGCCATTTGTTCAGCCTCCTGAGGGGGAAGAGGCGTTGTTGTGCCCTCTTCACAACTGTGTTAGTGATGTGGACACCGAGGAACTTGAAGCTCTCGACCAGCTCCGCTACAGCCCTGTCGATGTGAATGGGCCAGCAGCATACCACCCTGCATACCACTGCTGGCTTGCTCTGAAGCTTAGCAGGGTTGGTCCTGGTCAATTCCTGGATTGGAGACCAGATGCTGCTGGAAGTGGTGTTGGAGGGCCAGTAGCAGGCACTCTTTCCTCTGGTCTAAAAAAATATCCCAATGCCCCAGGGCAGTGATTGGGGACACTGCCCTGTGTAGGGTGCCGTCTTTCGGATGGGACGTTAAACGGGTGTCCTGACTCTCTGAGGTCATTAAAGACCCCATGGCACTTATCGTAAGAGTAGGGGTGTTAACCCCGGTGTCCTGACTAAATTCCCAATCTGGCCCTCAAACCATCACGGTCACCTAATAATCCCCAGTTTACAATTGGCTCATTCATCCCCCTCTCCCCTGTAACTATTCCCCAGGTTGTTGCTGCAAATGAGAACGTGTTCTCAGTCAACTTACCTAGTAAAATAACGGATTTAAAATACAAATAAAATGGGGGCGTGCTCGGCCCTCCATTTCCTACAGTCCACGATTAGCTCCTTTGTCAGGCTGAGGTTGTTGTCCTGGCACCACACTGCCAGGACTCTGACTTCCTCCCTATAGGCTGTCTCATTGTCATCGTCAGTAAATGTAATGATGGTGTTGAAGTCGCAGTTGAACATGGAGTACAGGAGGGGACTAAGCACACACCTCTGAGGGGCCCCCGTGTTGAGGGTCAATGTGGCAGTGTTGTACCCTCCCCACATGGGGGTGGCCAGTCAGGAAGTCCAGACTCCAGTTGCAGAGGCAGGTGTTCAGTCCCAACTTAAGGATGAGCTTGGAGGGGACTATGGTGTTTTATGATGAGCTGTAGTTAATGCACAGCAATCTCACATACAGTAGGTGTTCCTCTTGTGCAGGTGTGAGAGGGCAGTGTGAATGCAATAGAGATTGTGTTAACTGTGGATCTGTTGGGGCGGTATGCAAATTGGAGTGGGTCCAGGGTGTTTGGGATGATGGTGTTGATGTGAGCCGTGACCAGCCTTTCAAGCCTACAGATGTGAGTGCTACGGGGCAATAGTCATTTAGACAGGTTACCTTGGAATACTTGGGCACAGGGACTATGGTGGACTGCTTTAAATATGTAGGTATTACATGTGAAAGTGTAGTAGACTGCGACTTTAAAATGAGAGTTAGTCGAATGATCATGACGTTGGTTTCTCTCGTGGGAGACCCAGGTTCTAATCCCGCACAGTTGCAAAAGCACACGTGAAACGTGAAATGTTGGGAAACCACATTAGAGCTCTGCTACCCAACACGAGCCTGACGGCCCTGATATTACACATCCGGGTAGGGCCTGTTTTTTCATCAATAATTAGGGTACTTGTAGGGCTCAGTTATCACTAAATTGATCACTAACACTTTGAAGCTGAGCCATTTGTGTGTGCTCTGCTGCGCAGTACAATTATATCTGAATAAGATCATAACATGGAGTCAGAAGTGCTTCCAACCTCGTGAAATATGAGACAGGAGAGATTATTTCACAGAAAATAATAATGTTCCTTGAGTTATGTTGAGTTTAGAGTGACGAAAAATAGCTAACAGCTAACTGCTCTCTCATGTCTCTTCATTGAGCAGAGCAGCCCGAGCATAGCCGTTGCTATGGATACTCAATGACTAAGAGCGCCATGAACAGAGCGCATGCAGAACGAGCTGTGTGCACGGAGCAAGTGACAGACAGAGAGGAGCAGCTAATGGATTTACTACAGGCACCCAGTGTCTGGTCTGGAGGGTGAAGTCATAAGCTCTTCTGGTCGGCTACTGCGTAGCAACCTAGCTGTATCAAAAGTCCTAGAAAGCCTATGTAAATTACGGTCGCCAGATGGGCCAAACCAAAAAAAATTTGATGGCCGTTTATGATGATCAAATTCAATCCCCACAGTGAATTATTTTAAAAAGTTTGCTATAAATCGAGATATTTAATTAAATAGTGATTCTATTTCATTAGAATCACTAATTCTGACTACTACATTTGTGACCCGTTTCAATGAACTAGGCGTATGTCGCAAGTCATGACTTCAGAGGAGAGCCATTTTAACATTTCTTTAGTTTTTTTAATCAAAATGTGTTTTTTGGCGGAAATGCCTTCTGGAACTTGTGAAATTTCATGTGCCTTAATAATAAACTTGTATGCCATCTGTAAATACGAATACAATTGTTAAATTACGAGCCTTTTTGGTTAAGCCACAAAAAAAGTCAGCAACCTTCCCACTAGACATGATTGGCTGAGATAATGAGTGGGCTCGACATGCCGAGTTCAGAGTTGGGATTGGTCTGCCATATAGAAGGCTTCTGTCTATTTGAGCTGGGCAGTCTGTGTTGGTAATCCTGTCGAACGCGGCTTTTAAAAAAAAGTAGTGTTTAGTGGAGCTGCATAAGTGTTGCACTCCACTTTCTGGAGGATCAAGTTTTGAAATCAGTGGAATTAGAGTATGATTGCTAAAGAGATGGAGAAAACACCCGTCTCCAGTTTACATCTTCAAGCTATTAGCAACCGTGGCATGACATCCGTGACAGGGAGAGGCGTCCATCATGCATGATGATGTATACAGGTAAGACAGTCTAGCATTAGCTAGCTACATTTTCAGATATTACACATTTCTAATTTTGCCAGAAAGTGCTTTCATTTCAAGCTAGTTAGCTAACTAACGTTAGCTGGCTGGCTCCCTAGCTGACGTTATTACTCTATCCCAGAGTTGTTTGCTTTTCTAGTTAGAGCCTAATATTAGCTAGCTAACATTGAACCTGGTTGGTTAGCTCCCCAGCATTTTCATGCAGGGTAGTAACGACATGATTTGGCACAATGTTCATTGTTGTTTAACTAGCTAACGTTAGCTGGCTGGCTCGTTAGCTAATGTTACTTGACGTGTGTGATCTTACATGTTGGTTACCTAGCTAGGTTCATTGTTTACCTAGCTAGCTAGCTACATGTCTTAAGCTAAAGTGTACAGCACGCATTGAATATGGCTGGTATCAGGAAACGTCTGCCTAAAAAGTGGAATTAAATTGTTGCCAGCAGAACTGGTTAGGTTGTTTTCAATCCATATGTAAACAAATCATCAGCCAGAGCGTCAAGTGTGCGCTCAGAACGCTCGGAAAGCGAAACGAGATGGGTGGGGCTAAAGCATAAGAGGGTGTGTACGGTGCTGAATGAGATGTAGACAAAGAAGAGCTCTTCACTACATACATTCAAAGGCCAGTTTCTCAAAAGTGAGTTTAAATGTTTAGCAACTTTTCAAAGCAGAATTACTTTCCCATTGTTCCTCAAAAATGCAGTGTATGATATACCATTTTGTAGCTCTGAGTCTCTACTTTTATCCAATGTAAAAAAAAAAATTGCCTCATAAGACCGAATCCAGGTGGTGAGTTAATCAATCACAGGACTGCAGGCTACTAGGAGACTCCATGGTTAACTCTCTCAGGCAGGATGATAACGACTACGTCGACCATGATCTTTTGCTAGTTACAGCCACTTTCACCATGATCCTTAGTTATTTTTTGGTACCATTCAGCAATATGGCGCACTTCAAATCTCAAATTCAAATCTCTAAACCACGTGTCTGAGTCATGTGAAAAATGTACATGTGAAAAATCCATCACACGTATCCATAAACCACGTGTCTGACTCACGTATCCGTTTTTCCCACATGACATTTTTCATGTGATTTGTTGGCATGTTTCACACATGTCCGAAACCCACAAGTTTTATGAAGTGTTCTTTTCATAAGATTATTTTGAGTGTTGTTGTTTTTTAAAGTGAATGATCATGAGCAAAGATATTAATGAACATACCTTGAACACGCCTTGACCATTAGGTATGGAATGGACAAGTGGTTGTGAGCTAAAAAAGTGATTGAAAACATCAGGGGCCAAAGAACATACCTTGACCACTCCGTTGTCGTGCATGGTGATGCAGTTGTTGGGGTCCTTGGAGAGCTGGAAAAGGGCCTGAGCTGTGGCCTGGTGGACTGAGGTGTCCTTGGATTTCAGGTAACGGACGAGGGGGGCCACGGCCCCCGCCTCCCCAAACAACACCCTGTTACTGCCCCACATGCAGCAACGGGCAATGGCCTCAGCCAGGTGACGACGCAGCTTATCATCAGTCTGTAAAACAGAGAAAATAGGACAACAGACATCTATGGCTACATCTCAAATGGCATCCTATTTCCTATATAGTGCACTACTTTTGACCAGGGCCTAGGCTATGCATACTACTCAATAGAGTTTGTTTCAAACACTACAGTGAACTTTTAAATTACAACTGAGATGATGGTATCATAGACAGTCCATTTACAACAGGACTGAAGATTCCCAGTAAACACACAGGCTAATTGAGTAGGATTAGAAGTATTTTGAGGTGTACTTACTGTGTTTGTCAGCTTGGCCAGCATCGGTACAACCCCGTGGTCAGTGATGACTGCCAGATTCTCTTCGTCTTTGGCTATTTTGGCTATGGCGGCACACACGCTCGCCAGTACCTCTTTGTTTGTTGATTTCAGCAAATTAACAATCAGTTCCAATCCACCGACAAATGAGCGCACCATTTCCCCTGAATCCTAAAAGTAAAAAGCCTCTTATTAGCTTGGTGTTCTCAATCTGTGAAATGAAGTGGCGCAGGGAGACTGTGTAATGGGCAGGGAGGGAAGCAAGGGGCATTTGAGCAGAGCAGAGAAAACCAAAGAAACACACAAGCTAAGGAAAAAGAAAAAGCCTTTTCATCAGCCTTAGCAACAATCAAAACCCCATCAGTGCCAGTCAGCCCAATCGGAGGT
The DNA here is from genome assembly GCF_023373465.1 of Oncorhynchus keta. NCBI lineage: Eukaryota > Metazoa > Chordata > Actinopteri > Salmoniformes > Salmonidae > Oncorhynchus > Oncorhynchus keta. Next base: position 55,378,920 of record NC_068448.1, on the reverse strand, counting down.
AAGGTGAGTAGCCGTGGCTCTCTCCTGTTTTCCACTCGACTGATAGGGCCATTGTAAATACGGATGGGCTGTGTGGTGTGCCAGTAGCTATTCCTCATCAAGCATGTCATAGGGGAGATATAGTCCGTTTGTTGTAAAAAGCCATTTACAGAAATCAACAGGGCAAAATTGATGAGATTTCTTGCTAAGAAATACAAGGGCCAAGGGAAACTAATCCTTCTACAGCAGACCTATCTAATGGTTAGGTTCCATTTGGATGAGGAGTTATTTGGACTCCCCTTTCTACACCCCCAGGTAGGCTTACATTGTTCAGAGCACTACTTCAACAGAAGGCCTATCTAATGACCTCTCCATGTAGGTTACATTGTTCAGAACACTACTTCAACAGAAGGCCTATCTAATGACCTCTCCATGTAGGTTACATGGTTCAGAGCACTACTTCAACAGAAGGCCTATCTAATGACCTCTCCATGTAGGTTACATGGTTCAGAGCACTACTTCAACAGAAGGCCTATCTAATGACCTCTCCATGTAGGTTACATGGTTCAGAGCACTACTTCAACAGAAGGCCCATCTAATGACCTCTCCATGTAGGTTACATGGTTCACATACTTCAACAGGTTCATGAGGTTACATGGTTCAGAGCACTACTTCAACATAAGGCCTATCTAATGACCTCTCCATGTAGGTTACATGGTTCAGAGCACTACTTCAACAGAAGGCCTATCTAATGACCTCTCCATGTAGGTTACATGGTTCAGAGCACTACTTCAACATAAGGCCTATCTAATGACCTCTCCATGTAGGTTACATGGTTCAGAGCACTACTTCAACAGAAGGCCCATCTAATGACCTCTCCATGTAGGTTACATGGTTCAGAGCACTACTTCAACATAAGGCCTATCTAATGACCTCTCCATGTAGGTTACATGGTTCAGAGCACTACTTCAACAGAAGGCCTATCTAATGACCTCTCCATGTAGGTTACATGGTTCAGAGCACTACTTCAACAGAAGGCCCATCTAATGACCTCTCCATGTAGGTTACATTGTTCAGAGCACTACTTCAACAGAAGGCCTATCTAATGACCTCTCCATGTAGGTTACATGGTTCAGAGCACTACTTCAACAGAAGGCCTATCTAATGACCTCTCCATGTAGGTTACATGGTTCAGAGCACTATAATAATAATAATAATATATGCCATTTAGCAGACGCTTTTATCCAAAGCGACTTACAGTCATGTGTGCATACATTCTACGTATGGGTGGTCCCGGGAATCGAACCCACTACCCTGGCGTTACAAGCGCCATGCTCTACCAACTGAGCTACAGAAGGACACTACTACTACTTCAACAGAAGGCCTATCTAATGACCTCTCCATGTAGGTTACATGGTTCAGAACACAGGACCAAAACATGGTGTCAGAATCAGTGTGCAGAGGAACTGAAGGAGTCGGTGTGTTTCCCCGACCATACAGGCCAGGCTGGCACCGTAGACACTGGTTTAAGTGCATGGCACCAGTGGGCTAGCTGGTACCACAGGACTCTCAGCCACTTATGGGGCTGTGCCGTCCAAGCTCTCTGAGGAACCACAGCGGAAGAGAGTGGGCACATACGCAGCCTTCAATGAAGCTTGGCAGATCGGGCCTCTTTTAAAATCACAACTCAACAAAATCGGCACCAAAAGGAGGTATATATCAAGGTGGCATACACAGCCACTGCCAGCCTTTCTCCAGCAATATGAAAATAGTAAACCAAGATTATGGAAAGCATATAATTAGAGATGGCTGAGTGCAAATCATCACAACGCATGCTCCATTTCAATATCCATCAACATTATATCTCCATCTAGGACATTGAGGATTTAATATAGCTTGTTTCTTCGTTTTTTGTACGTAGACATGATTGTCTAGGTAATGAATCATAACCCCCTCCCTTTGGGGGTTGTGTGTGGTTGTGCCAGGCCAAGGGCTCCACTTGTAAAAGAGATTTGCATCTCAATGGGACTCACCTCGTTAAATAAAAGATAAATGCAATAATAACTGCCCGGTTAACCACACTCACACTAGCCTCAATGTGAGTGGCCTATTCAACGAGGGACAGGAGTGCAGGCATATCCAACCAAAGCAGTGACAATGGGACACTACCACAGCAGGTATCGTGGCTGTTGAATGGAACCTTCTAGCTCTGACAGGCCAGGGCTCAGAGAGCAAGACGGAACACGGTGGTGTGTCTCTCTCTGCTCCCCTCAGATGTGGTGCCAGAGGAGGGGCAGTGTGTGTGTGTGCCCGGGCAGGAGCCAGGAGCTGACCCCCCGCTCCGCCTCCACACAGCACAGAGAGCGCACACAGCACAGGAAGCCTTTCCTCAGGAATACTGATGATGCCGCGACTCACCAGCGACAGAGGAAGCGCTTCTCAAGTCACCAGCTGCGGCGGCGGACTAGTGAGGATCCCTTTCATGGCCTGGACAGAACCCCAGATCCCTGGAAACCACAGCATTATACAGCTACACACGGAAGGCCCCGGCCATCCTGCTGTCCCTTTTTCCCGAAGATGAAATGAAATAGAAAACACATTATCTGGTCGGTGTGCGTGATTTGGCCTTGTCTGAGGGAGGGGGAAAGGAAGCCGGCCCAAGCGGCACAGCAGAGTAGTTTGCCCTGACCCTCTCCAGCAAGCAAGCAATCAGGCTCCTACGTCCATAGGCTACTATGTAAATGGTAAATAAACCAGGTTATCGCAAGTTGCCCGTGTCCAGGCAACTTAATAATGCACTTCATTACATGAGCAGCAGGGCAGGTTACCTCCTTGATTGAGGAAACAATGCTAATTGACTGATTCACTGCAAAGCCCCTGCTGACTGCAATAATGACTAGGGCTTTACTCGCAGAGGGAGCTGGCCAGGCAGGCCGGTACAAGTGGGGCGTACTGTTCTTGTATGTGTCTGTATATGCCTGAGTAGGAGTAGAGGTAAGGACTGGAGCATCCAGCAGCTGCATTTACACCATGATCCTCTCATAAATCCACTGTGGAGCTGCTAACTAAAACCACATGGGGCTTTTATCTATATAACTACTACTGCACCGAGCAGTATCAGGCTCCCCTCGCTCGCTCGACAGGCTAAACCAACGCACTATTTAGCTTTCGTCATTGCCCCGGTGTCAGAAATCAACCAAAGAGCATGTTCATGTATTCACTACAAAAATTGGCACCCTAAAGTCCAGATAAACATGGTCAAACTTTGTTAGTGTTCAAGCTGCAGCCGGTCGGCACTCCTCTTCCATATGGTTGCCATAGATCATTTTTGTCACAATTTTGGTCCGGAAAAATTCCTTGTAGCAAGTGAAAAGCTCCCATCACCCTGACTGAGACACCTGCCTGAGCTAGGCCCAATGTATCTGTATAAACGTCAACAGATTGTCCAACTGACAAGCTGTTTACGTTCATCTTGGCTATAATCTAATAGAACTATGTTACATTTGTATTTTGGAAAAATTATACAACAACCCTGGGAATCAAACCCACTGACAGAAATATTAGGGGGGAATTTAGATAGAACGGCTGAGGTATAGCTATATGAATGCAATAGACCCTGAGTCCCATATGGCACCCTATTCCCTACATAGTGCACTACTTTCGACTAGATCCCTATGGGCCCTCTGGTCAAAAGTAATGCACTATATAGGGAATAGGGTGCAATTTGGAATTCAGACAGCATATGAATGCTATACAGCAGGCCCTATGCCATGAGGACTGGACAGTAGAAGTATGTACCCCAGCCTTTATGTGCAGAATGGGGTCACAGCCTGTCTGTCTGGCACCCTGCTCGTAAGAAGAAGCTGCGGCTGGTTGTATGACTCTGTAACTCAGAGCATGTTGAGGATTTTCAACAGAGGAGTCAGAACAGGATATTACTCCTCCAAGTCTCTCCCTGCATGCCTGCCTGCCAGCTGCCTGTTTCCCAGTTCACCAGTTCACCAACAGAGAGCAGCGTGTTCTGCTTTGTATTAGAGGAGGGTTCATGTAAGCCTCCAGTGACACAACGTCACCCTTGCAGCAACCTCTCGACACCATATTGTCTTTAAGGAGAGAGAGGCTTAAGGAGGCTGACCTGCATGATGATATAAACAGGCTTCTGAACAGTGTGAGAGAGGGATTCAACCAAGATAAACATGATGAACATATTACAACCATGATAAACATGATGAACATATTACAACCACGATAAACATGAACATATTACAACCACGATAAACATGATGAACATATTCAACCCAAGATAAACATGATGAACATATTACAACCACGATAAACATGATGAACATATTACAACCAAGATAAACATGATGAACATATTACAAACAAGATAAACATGATGAACATATTACAAACAAGATAAACATGATGAACATATTACAACCATGATGAACATATTACAACCAAGATAAACATATTACAACCAAGATAAACATATTACAACCAAGATAAACATATTACAACCAAGATAAACATGATGAACATATTACAACCAAGATAAACATGATGAACATATTACAACCAAGATAAACATGATGAACATATTACAACCAAGATATAAACACGATGAACATATTACAACCAAGATATAAACACGATGAACATATTACAACCAAGATATAAACATGATGAACATATTACAACCAAGATATAAACATGATGAACATATTACAACCAAGATATAAACATGATGAACATATTACAACCAAGATATAAACATGATGAACATATTACAACCAAGATAAACATACACATATAAACCTGTAATAGAACATGAGAACCTTTGCAGAAAGGTTGAGACTTAATGTTATTTACAATGTTATGTAAATATGTACTGTGTACTGTACCTTTGCATTTTCAATGCATGGACAAATAGCCCATGCAGCACTGGCCTGGACATCTGGGTTTGGGTTTTTCAACAAGGACCAGAGCAGACGCACTCCATCCAGACGGTCAATGATCCTGTAGTAGAAGAGCGAAGAGAGAGAGAGAGAGAGAGAGAGGGAGATAGAGAGCAGTAGAGAGAGGATCGAGAGAGACAGACACAGAGAGAGAGACAGAGACAGAGACAGAGAGAGAGACAGAGAGAGAGAGAGAGACACAGACAGAGACACAGAGAGAGACAGAGAGACAGAGAGACAGAGAGAGAGAGAGAGAGAGAGAGAGAGAGAGAGAGAGAGAGAGAGAGAGAGAGAGAGAGAAAAAAGATAATAGAGAGTGATATTACAGTGGGCACAGTCAGTGTGATATACTCTGAACAAAAATATAAATACAACATGTAAAGTGTTGGGCCCATGTTTCATGAGCTGAAATAAAAGATACCAGAAATTTTACAAACACACAAAAATAGTATTTCTCTCAAATTTAGTGAAGACATTTGTTTACATCCTTATTAGTGAGCATTTTGTCTTAGCCAAAATAATCCATCCACCTGACAGGTGTGGCATATCAAGAAGCTGATTAAACAGCATGATCATAACACAGGTGCACCTTGTGCTGGGGACAATAAAAGTCTATAAAAATTATGCTGTTGCCAGAAAATGTCATGTTAAATGATCTACTAAAAGAATTTGGCTGTACATCCAACCGGCCTCACAACCGCAGACCACATGTAACCACGACAGCCCAGGACATCCACATCTGGCTTCTTTACCTGAGGGATCGTCTGAGACCAGTCATCCGGACAGCTGATGAAACTGTGGGTTTGCACAACCAAAGAATTTCTGAACAAACTGTCAGAAACCGTCTCAGGGAAGCTCATATGCATGCTTGTCGTCCTCACCAGGGTACTGACCTGACTGCAGTTCGGTGTTGTAACAGACTTCAGTGGGCAAATGCTCACCTTCGATGGCCACTGGCACGCTGGAGAAGTGTGCTCTTCACGGATGAATCCCGGTTTCAACTGTAGCGGCAGATGGCAGACAGCGTGTTTGGCGTTGTGTGGGCGAGTGGTTTGCTGATGTCAATGTTGTGAACAGAGTGCCCCATTGGTGGCGATGGGGTTATGGTATGGGCAGGTAGAGATACAGTGATGAGATCCTGAGGCCCATTGTCATTTCATTCATCCACCGCCATCACCTAATTTTTCAACATGATAATGCACGGCCCCATGTCGCAAGGATCTGTACACAATTCCTTGAAGCTGATAATGTCCCAGCTCTTGAATTGACCTGCGTACACACCAGACATGTCACCCATTGAGCAGATCCAGCAACTTCGCACAGCCATTTCAGAGGAGTGGGACAACATTCCACAGGCCACAATCAACAGCCTGATCAACTCGATGTGAAGGAGATGTGTCACGCTGTAGGAGACAAATGGTGGTCACACCAGATACTGACTGGTTTTCTGATCCACACCCCTACTTGTATCTGTGACCAACAGAGGCAAATCTGTATTTCCAGTCATGTGAAATCCATAGATTAGGGCCTTCAATTGACTGATTTACTTATATGAACTGTAACTCAGTAAAATCTTTGAATTTGTGGTATGATGTGTTTATATTTTTGTTCAGTGTATATACTTTCACAGTCAAGAGGAACATTTGAGTGCTCGTCTTTCTCAGAGCTCTGGCTGGGCCATACAGTAGTATTCATTTGTCCAAGCTCTGAAAACCCATCACAGGGCAGAATCAAAGGGTTCTGCATGGGTTTTCAATGACAAACCAACCTTCACCAGTCCTATTCTGTTTCCACCACAGCTCTAAAAACTCACTCTCAGTCTGGTCTGGTCTGGTAAAGTGGATCTTCATGAGAAATCACTGAGTGCCTATGTGACGGTAGGCCATAGGTTAACTTAAATCAAGGTAAAGTGAGAGGTCTATACAGATATTTATATATAGAACCAAAACAACATTATACTGTACAGTGGGTGGGTAGTCTGGGGATACCTCTTTCCAAATCAAACAGAGCCAGTAGACAGGTCTCTCTATATTTCATGGCGTCCGAGTTGAAGTTTACTTAAGCATAAGCCGTATTTCATGCTGCGTACATGACTGTAGTCAAGGCTGTAGTCAGGGTCTGGGAACCCAAAGAATTACACCACAATGTGCCCGTTGTCTGGTATAAATAACATGTAACGTTTTTCCCATGTGTGCTTCCACCAACAAGGCCGACATTGAATGCTGTCATAATTACTTAAACACTCCCTAATCACGGTATCTCCGTGACTGGCAATGAGCGAGCACTCATCAAGAGAAGTCCCCTGCGCCATCTGTCTTCCGTTTGCACATAAATCAGTCTGGGGGATCATATCGTAAGACTCCAGTCAGAGGGGCCTCCTAAATCCAGCCCAACAACAAACTAAACTTCATATCGAGCGCCAGAAAAGCTCTGTCCTCACAAGAGCAGGTATGAAACACGTTAGCATGAAGGAGACAACTGACAGTTGGATGAGGGATGGAAACAAGGAGACCACAAAGCCTCAAGGCATTTGCAAAACGTGTGTTCTTTCTTGTAAATTACAGAAAGTACTAGGAGGGAATGTAATGTGATATTTTCCCCATATTTTGTCTATGATATCATTAGCCACACAGTGCAATAGCTTAGAATAAAAATACGCTTATTTTCAAAAGGATTTTAAAACAAACAGGTAGGCGTAGATCATCGATTAGCTAGTTTTGAAAAGTTACAACTATGGCCAGGACGTTTTCCTGGCCATGTGGCCTGGACCAGGAAAACAAAGCTAAACAAAGCCAATAACTGACATGGATTTTGCAAAGAATTTGAAGCACCATGTAGAGTTTGGAGTAGCACAGACATACATCACCCTGTAGTCCAGTCAGTCAGTGGAGTGACAATAGCAGGCCTGGTCAGGTCCTTAATCTGAGAACCAGCTCTGACCAAACGTGGTCTGGAGCAGGAAACAATCAAATGTGAGCTATGTTAATTGCTCGGCAAACTACTGTACACACAGGTCCTCAAAATAATTCACCCTGCCACAAGACATACAGAAAGCACTTGTGGAAATAACGACTTTCTGTCCACAACTAAGTGCAAATGCTAAAAAAATGACACGGCCTAAATATACATTCCATGAGAAAACATGGCCCTGAATGAATGGGTTCAGATATAACATTCTGCCTGGGTGAATGGAGAAGTTAGGCTAGCTAGCCTATTTGCTGAAACGGCCTTATTTCTTCAAAACAACAGTTCTGCAACTTTTATTGCACCACTGTGCTTATCAACACCATATTACTTATTCTTACAATGGCATTAATGGCTAGCCTAACAAAACATACTCAGACATCAAAGTGATTTATTAATGTCCAGTGTTAATTAAGTATGGGTCTTGCAGTCTGTAACAGCCTTGTAATAGCAATGAGATTCAAATGGGACTATATTGTATGCAGCGTTTAGAAGCATTGAAGACAAATAAGCGGCACATACTGTAGTTAGCAGAACTGGACTGTAGCTATGTGTTCACTGTTGATGTTTTTCCAGCCACGAGGGCTTGGACGGTTGAAGGTATGCTACTCTGACCAGTTCAGCAACATGAATGACCACAGACGTACAGTAACACTGTGGGACGCGCCACCACAACCATATTTATCGCAGCAGGTACAATAAACAAGGCTTTTAAAACTGTCACTCCGCTGAAGACGAACATTAAACCTACCTGGCGAGGATGAGAGATTAAGATCATAGCCGGACACTATCACCGGGACACCGTCTGTTATCAACATTAGAAGGACCAATTTCGATGATGAACGACCGCTAATGATACGGGTTATGAACCATTTTGAAGAGTTTAAGAGATGGCAATACATGGGTCTGTGTCTGTTGATCATCTGAACGGAGTTGGTGATTTACGCCACAACATTAAATATATCTCTATGATTTACGTCATATTCTCAAGCTCGGTGGCGCAGGCTCCCACAGCCTTGGTGACGTTGACCAGCAGGGCCTGGTTGGTTCCCGTCAGCAGGTTGACCAGGGGCTGGATGCCTCCACACTTCCTGATGGTGGCCCTGTTAGCAGGTTTCTGGGCCCCCTCGCCCAGCGCACCGACCACGTTCACCAGCACCTCCTCAGGCTGGTCTGTCAGCAGACCCACCAGGGTCTCCAAGGCCTTGTAATCCTGGAACCTGGGGAAAGGCACAGCACCAGGGTCAATCAACCAATCACTTTATTCAACCAATCACTTTATTCAACCAATCACTTTATTCAACCAATCACTTTCATCTTTTTTATAGCCTCATATGTTATATGTAACTTTGGACATACTGTAAGTGTAGGGGCTTTCAAGAATAGGACACAATTCGGAATCATAATCAATATCCTGTAGATGTTTCAATGTGTGTGGAGCATGTCAAAATGTCTTGGATTGGCCAGGTGACAGTGTGATAATATAGAGAGTGATATATTTCAGGAATGGAGTTATATTTGGGAACGGATGCATTTTTTTCCAGCACAAATCACTTGACCCAGTAACAACAGGACAGGTTTCCCACGACTGCTCAAAGGCCTCTCCACACATGTACTTTGCATGACCGAGGTTCACTGTGGCTTGGACGAGTTCACTCCCTGTTTTACTGTGATTTCACTTTGTTTGCCAGAACTACCGAGTGGGTAAACGACAGTAAACATTTAAGAGGCATATAATGTGGTTGCAGAAAGCCTCAACAAACCTCTGATGTACGGTTACGTTCTATGACTGTTTTCCCTCACAGTTATGGTTGCTGGCAACACAGTCTGTAGGCTATTGTAGAAAGTGTCCAAGGTCATTTGGTTTTGGTCATGATCCACCGAAACATATTCTTCTTGCAAGTATAACAGTAATGAACGGAGCGGCTGCCTAAGCAAACTTTTAGTGAATTTAGCGTAGAACAACGATGCTATTCATATGGCCACCATTGAAGTTGTATCTGCATGGTGCTCCAACAGCAGAATTTAGTGATGGGGGATATCATTTATACAGATATTACAGATATTATTTTGGACAATATTATATCGATACTTTGACTCCGGGTATGGATTTCATACTAGGTAGCTGTACATGCGCCAGAACTCGGTATTTTCCATCCTATAGCTTCTTTTTAAAAATAGTGAGCCAACATGTTTATAGGACTTTTACTTCCATGACTGATCAAAACAAATGTTATCATGCTCTCTCTTGTCTCTCTCCAGCAGACAGATAGTGAGCAATATGTTTGGAACATCAAAGCGCAATAAAATCGCAGTATCGAATCACAATACATATAGAATTGTCATATAGAATTGTCTCAGCCACAAGGGCCACGGCCTGTTCACCCCGCTGCCATCTAGAAGGCGAAGACAGTACAGGTGCATCAAAACTGGGACCGAGAGATTGTAAACAGCTTCTATCTCCAGGTCATCAGACTGTTAAACAGTCAACACTAGCCGGCCTCCACCCAGTACTCTGCTTAGTCACTGTTACTAGCCGGCTACCACCCAGTACTCTACCCTGTACCTTAGAGACTGCTGCCCAAGAGTTATTGAACACTGGTTGGTCACTTTAATAATGTTGGCATAATGTTTTGCACACTTTATATGTTTATAATGTATTCTAGTCAATGATTCATCCTATATAACTACTGCTGTACACACCTTATCTATTCATAAAATGTCCATACTGTGTATACACACTATAATATATATATATTAAGTATTTAGTCAGCCACCAATTGTGCAAGTTCTCCCACTTAAAAAGATGAGAGAGGCCTGTAATTTGCATCATAGGTACACTTCAACTATGACAGACAAAATGAGAAAAAAAATCCAGAAAATCACAATGTAGGATTTTTTATGAATTTATTTGCAAATTATGGTGGAAAATAAGTATTTGGTCACCTACAAACAAGCAAGATTTCTGGCTCTCACAGACCTGTAACTTCTTCTTTAAGAGGCTCCTCTGTCCTCCACTCGTTACCTGTATTAATGGCACTTGTTTGAACTTGTTATCAGTATAAAAGACACCTGTCCACAACCTCAAACAGTCACACTTCAAACTCCACTATGGCCAAGACCAAAGAGCTGTCAAAGGACACCAGAAACAAAATTGTAGACCTGCACCAGGCTGGGAAGACTGAATCTGCAATAGGTAAGCAGCTTGGTTTGAAGAAATCAACTGTGGGAGCAATTATTAGGAAATGGAAGACATACAAGACCACTGATAATCTCCCTCGATCTGGGGCTCCACGCAAGATCTCATCCCGTGGGGTCAAAATTATCACAAGAACGGTGAGCAAAAATCCCAGAACCACACAGGGAGACCTAGTGAATGACCTGCAGAGAGCTGGGACCAAAGTAACAAAGTCTACCATCAGTAACACACTACGCCGCCAGGGACGGACTCAAATCCTGCAGTGCCAGACGTGACCCCTGCTTAAGCCAGTACATGTCCAGGCCCGTCTGAAGCTTGCTAGAGAGCATTTGGATGATCCAGAAGAAGATTGGGAGAATGTCATATGATCAGATGAAACCAAAATATAACTTTTTGGTAAAAACTCAACTCGTTGTGTTTGGAGGACAAAGAATGCTGAGTTGCATCCAAAGAACACCATACCTACTGTGAAGCATGGGGGTGGAAACATCATGCTTTGGGGCTGTTTTTCTGCAAAGGGACCAGGACGACTGATCCATGTAAAGGAAAGAATGAATGGGGCCATATATCGTGAGATTTTGAGTGAAAACCTCCTTCCATCAGCAAGGGCATTGAAGATGAAACGTGTCTGGGTCTTTCAGCATGACAATGATCCCAAACACACCGCCCGGGCAACGAAGAAGTGGCTTCGTAAGAAGCATTTCAAGGTCCTGGAGTGGCCTAGCCAGTCTCCAGATCTCAACCCCATAGAAAATCTTTGGAGGGAGTTGAAAGTCCATGTTGCCCAGCAACAACCCCAAAACATCACTGCTCTAGAGGAGATCTGCATGGAGGAATGGGCCAAAATACCAGCAACAGTGTGTGAAAACCTTGTGAAGACTTACAGAAAACGTTTGATCTCTGTCATTGCCAACAAAGGGTATATAACAAAGTATTGAGATCAACTTTTGTTATTGACCAAATACTTATTTTCCACCATAATTTGCAAATAAATTCATTAAAAATCCGGGAGAACTTGCATTAAAAAGTGGGAGAACTTGCACAATTGGTGGCTGACTAAATACTTTAATTGCCCCACTGAATATATACTATAATATATATATAATATAATATATATATATATTAGTGTGTATACGCAGTATGGACAGTATATGAATAGATGTGGTGTGTACAGAAGGTGTGTACAGCAGTAGTTATATAGGATGAGTCCCTGACTAGAATACATTATAAACATATAAACATATAACATAATACATTATAAACATATAAAGTGTGTAAAACAGTATGTAAAGATTATTTATATATATATATATATTCCAGATTCTAAAATTGCTCATCTTTATTTATTTATTTGTGTAAATGTTGGATTATGTGTGTATAGTCATTGGATTGCTAGACATTTCTGCATTGTTGGAACAAGAAACATAAGCATTTCTCTGCACCTGCGTTAACATCTGTAAAACTGTGTACCAGACCAATAAATGTTGATTTGATAGAATCTAAATACATATCATATCGGCACTTAAGCATTGTGATAATATCGTATTGTGAGGTCCCTGGAAATTCCCAGACCTAGAATTCCCTTGTAATTGCACAAATAACTTTTGATAAATGGACTGCAAGTCATGCCTATTTTTGTTCAGCTAATCCCAGCTCGCGTAATTGGCAGAAGTAACATGAAACTGGCTGAATGAGCTCCTCGTACAAACAGTAGGCTCAATACAAGTGGAGGCATCATTAAGGCCTATCAAAAGGCACAGGGACCAAAGAGAGGCTTCTGTGTAGCAGTTCTATGACAAATTGTGTTGCTCTTTTTCTAAACACATCTGTTACAGTAACACATTCATTCACATTGGTGGTGCAAAGAATTTGAATGCTGCCTGTCTGTCCTTTTATACCACAGCTGCCTGTCTGTCATTTCAAGGACTACGGGAAAGGAAGAGAGCCTCGAAGACGTTCAATGGGAATCATAAAGGGCCTGGGAGACTTTCAGAAGGGTACATTCTACTGTCTAACGTTGAACAGAAAAACGAACCCACTACAAAATGAAGGAGAGTGAACTGCTGCCTGAATAGGCCTAGAGGTCGGGTGAGCAAAGTTCTGTAGATAGAAACGGGAGGTAAGAAAGAAGTATCATTATGATACATAATGATGGTGTTCTGCTCATCATAGACTCTGGAAGAGAGGTAAGAGAAGGAGGACTGGATGCATAGCCAGTAATTGTAACTGAACCATACAATCTTGACCTCAAACATTATTGCGTTGGCAAATACAGTCCGAGTCTTGGCGAGGACCACTTTCCATTGCAAAGTTCTTCCCTCACTTGTTTGTTACAGGGCTTAGTTTTTACACAGCTTTTGTGTGTGTGCATAACACTTCCGTATATAAGGTTCAAGGGGACACGTATCAATGCACCTATAGATCTGCTTTTAAATCTGCACAAAACAACAGTCCAAAACGTTCCTAGTGCGAGACAAGAGGTTTGAGAGGACTTTTTATTAAGGCCTTTCATACATACAGGCTATAGGCTCCATATTGCAGGTCTTAGGAAAATGTCAATCTCTCAGCATTTAGCCAATGTTTACATTACATTTAAGTCATTTAGCAGACGTTCTTATCCAGAGCGACTTACAAATTGGTGCATTCACCTTATGACATCCAGTGGAACAGCCACTTTACAATAGTGCATCTAAATCTTTTAAGGGGGGTGAGAAGGATTACTTTATCCTATCCAATGTAGACCTTTAAAACAAACACACTTAAGTGTCATCTCCCGTCTGGATTACTGCAACTCGCTGTTGGCTGGGCTCCCTGCCTGTGCCATTAAACCCCTACAACTCATCCAGAACGCCGCAGCCCGTCTGGTGTTCAACCTTCCCAAGTTCTCTCACGTCACCCCGCTCCTCCGCTCTCTCCACTGGCTTCCAGTTGAAGCTCGCATCCGCTACAAGACCATGGTGCTCGCCTACGGAAGGGGAACGGCACCTCAGTACCTCCAGGCTCTGATCAGGCCCTACACCCAAACAAGGGCACTGCTTCATCCACCTCTGGCCTGCTCGCCTCCCTACCACTGAGGAAGTACAGTTCCCGCTCAGCCCAGTCAAAACTGTTCGCTGCTCTGGCCCCCAATGGTGGAACAAACTCCCTCACGACGCCAGGACAGCGGAGTCAATCACCACCTTCCGGAGACACCTGAAACCCCACCTCTTCAAGGAATACCTAGGATAGGGTAAGTAAGGGTAAGTAATCCTTCTCACCCCCCTTCTCCCCCAACAAGATTTAGATGCAAGTGGCTGTTCCACTGGTTGTCATAAGGTGTATGCACCAATTTGTAAGTCGCTCTGGATAAGAGCGTCTGCTAAATGACTTAAATGTAAATGTAAATGTAAGTTATTAAGATAATTATATTTTTTTGTCCATCAATGATCTCTTAGGTTGATGCATCATTATTCAGGAAAATAGCTAACACGTGTGTCTTCTTCTGGACTTTAGGGGAGGTCTCCCTCTCGCTCCACATATCTCAGGCCTGCATCCCACACACCCCTACTGTACAGTACAGCCATGCCATGTTAAAGATCACTCACACGAAAGCACACTGTCTGCTATTGGCCACAAGGGCTGCTTGAGTTGTTCATTTACTACTTGGGAATACAAAAAAAGCTCAACTCCCTCTCATTACTGTTTCTGTCAAATATATTCTAAAACGATTTTCGTCTCGAAACACCACTCGACCCATGATTGATTCTGAAATGAACACAACGGCCCTTAACAACTCTCGACAAAAAAACTCTATTACCGTTTGCAGCCGTTCCTTTTTGACAGTAATGACTTGGTCATGTGATTCCAAACCTGCGTCTTGACATTTTTACATGTTATTCAAATAACCCTGGGAGAGTTTTTTTTTCAAAAACGGAAGAAAAAAAAAACAGATCCACTCGCAAATGTAAGTGTGGATTAAAACAGTCTACTCTTCATAATGCTGGTTTCCTCTCCGGCCTTCCTGGAGAACCCACGGCCAAATTTCTACCTTTACTCACACCAACCGCTCGAGCCGTCCAAAAAACTAAACACAAACACAGTGTGAGGGTTTGATGTTTGCCAATGAAGTGTCAGAAAATTCCGGTTTAACATGTGATTATCAGTGTCATTATTTATTATTATTATGGACCATTTTTGCATAGAAAAAGTATTATGAGTAAGTACGCTGAGACAAGCGGCCTGTAATGGGAGCAAGTGCACAGGGTGCCACATTACTCATTGCCAGTGTAGTTCACTTGTTTTATCGCCGTGCCAGGCTGCACTCTAAAGGGCTCCCAATCTCTGCCATTTTTGTGTTATTCCATATGCATCTGAACTGGACTGAACAGGAAGGCTTGTTAAGTAGCCAGAGGACTGACATGCAGTCTGAACGGTTCACTTTGTTTCTTGAACTCTCTGCTGTATGAATTCTTTAGTCTTTATAACTAAATCTGTTGTTATCCAACACTCCTCGTTCTATGCAAACAGAACAGATGATTTTGTTTATGAAAATAACCACTGGTCTGGTTGTCCACCATGAACTTGGCAACAGAGATAGTAATCTATATCCACCTGTTTTAAAGAGAGAGTTATTGGCATGCTTCTATAATGGGATCATTGCTTAATTGACTGTGGCAACAGGCACTTGCTTCCAGTTGGGAAGACTTAACTTAGACTCTAAATGTAGGATATCATTCTGTCAGTTATGAAATATGAAGTGTAGAGAGGCCGGTGTGAGTGCTACTGGGACATTTTACTATTATTTTTTAAATTCCTCTGCAATCTTCAGGCCTACAGAGTTTTTGAGTCAGATGCTAGACATTTCCACATGATCTTAATTCATCATATACAACTCCAAAAGCCTTTTTTATCGTAAAAACGTATTTTTTTTTAAATGAAAAAAGCCACAGCCTTATCAGTTTGTTGGCTACGTTTCTGAAAATAAGCCTTGAATTTATTAAGAGGTTACGGTGGCATAAATGAATGCATATGGCTTGCATTGTCCCCTGAGTCACTCTGACAAATAAAAGAAATACAGCAACAACAAAACAAGTCATGGGAGTACCTTTAGCAACCATTGAGCGCTGCCGGGTCACGGTTTTCAGCCATTATTTCTTTTTGAGGGAAAATGACTGATTTAAAAAATCATCCCACGCAAAATAAAGCCAGCCAAGGAAAGATTCCAGAAAGTGTGACTGTTGAGGGGAACTAAATGACAATGAAATAAACGTGGGTATGCCGTAACATGACAAATGATTTAAGAGTCTGTCAGCTTACATTTCCAACATTATGGAGGAGTCATTTTCGAGGCAGCTTTCTCTCAGTCCGCTTGCCCATGTTCATTACTGATGGGAGGAGAGCTGCTTTAGACACCAAAGGGTGTCTGTCTATAAAATAAACTCTTTACTTCATCTTTTGTTAACGGCAGAAAAGCGCACATTCCTCCTGCTAACAGTCACATAAAAGATCAGCGCTAAATAGAATCTGTGTAGCTGCAAAACTTAACATTTTGTCCAAATAATCACTTCGGCCAGACACAACGTAAAGGACGAGACGTGACTACTTTTGGGAGTGGAAAAAGTGAGACTCACATATGAACACATGAGAAGTCTCGTAAAAACGCCACGTGATCGCAGCATACCATCCAAACCGCTATCACTAGGATTTCCATTGGAACGTACTGTTAGACCCATCTCCCCATACTTTAAATTCAGCTCTCTAAATTCCCATCAGACTCGTGACACTAAGTTTGCAAACATATTATCTGAGTATTACGACCACCTATGGCTGCCCACTCAATACATGCTGAGTGGACATCAGTTAAAACAAAGATGTACTTCTGTGTGGGTAATTTGTCAAAGTCAGGGCCAGGCTCATTTTATAGGCTACCAGTAATTGCACCAACCTACCAATGACATAAGACATGCCCCAATCTACAGTTTACCTCTGGTGCTGGTCAGGCTCCAGTCTGAGTGGGGCTGTAGTGATAATGAAGGTTAATAATAATGGGAAGGAGAGAAGGAGGGAGGGATGCCTGGATGGAGGGAGAGGGAGGGGTAACGTTACTTCGCCACGTTCTCCATGCTGATGGAGCACTTCCAGATGGCCCCAGTGGTGGCAGCCAGGAGCTGCTTGTTGTCTGCCTGGCTCAGCAGAGTCACCAGGGGCTGCAGGCCCTCGCACTGACGCACCAGGTCACGGGTACGCTTGTCTTCTGCACACTGAGACAGACAGACACACATTGCTAGACATATTTTGGGATGCTTCTTGACCTAATGCTTGTGCATTGTCCACATTCCCAGCCTCAATTGATTCTTGTTTGTTTATGATGGACTGAAAACATTCTTAACATGAGTCATAACCATGGTTACCTTGAAGATGGCACTGGCACAGTGCATCTGCAGCTCGTGGTTGTCACAGTTGAGGTTTTTCACCAAGTCCTCAATCATACCCTCCGTCTGGATGGCAATCCTGTAACTTCTCTGAACGTTCAGGGAAAACACATAGGCAGTCAATGACAGTGTTTTAGTTTGCAATGATAAATTACTAGGTGATCCTCTTCAGGGTAGCACTCCATACCTTAATCTGCTACACATGCTGCCCACTAAACCATAGTTATACCCGACATGGACACCCTATTCCCTATATAGGGCACTTCTTTTGGCCAGAGCCTCATAGTGAGCCCCTCACCTCGGAGGCACACTCCTGCAGGGTTCCCACGACAGGGATGAGCATGTTCTCGTGGGGAGACTTGAGCAAGCGAGCCAGAAGAGGGATGCCCCCGGCCTTGCGGATGGCCTCTTTGTTCCTGGTGCTTTTACTGCAGCTCCAGAGGGCCAGGGCCCCGCAGCGAGCCACCTCCACGTCCTTCTCCTGCTCCTCTGTCAGGGCCGCCGAGTCAGGCACGCAGTCTAGTAACTCTACCTGGGAACGAACACACACACACAGAGAACACACACTCAAGGATCCCGTGTGCATCAAATAAAATATCTATCCGACATTGCGAGATTGAATGTGAAAACCACAGGAAATGTTGTAATGATAGCTGTGGTTTCCGTTGACGCAATGTATTGAATGAGATTAGCAAAGTTGCTGGCCATGATTAGGTGCATAATTAAATCATATTACTATGTGAGCGGACAGAAAAAACAGAGATTTAGAATGTGGAAAAAGAGCAGGTCTGCGTGTTGATGTTACAGTGTTGAAATCCCAGAGTGACCCTTTATGAGCGTCGGTCTGTGTGTCAGGGCTGTGTTAAAGCCATAGTTCCTGCACGGCCACTGAGACAGAGCAGGCAAAGCTATTACACATGTTATGCAGTTCAAAGGTGGTCTCAGTCTGTAGTTCAGCGTGAAATTAATCTCTCCACTGCAATGACTGCAATGAGCACATCCGATTTGGTGCTTGAGGATAAATATACAAGGCCCACAGGCTTTAATCACAGGTCGCTCTGTCAATAAATGTCAAAGGACATTCTATCCGTTTCCCCCCCAATGACTTTGATGTTTTGTAACATAAAACTAGGGGAAAGGTGGGTGAGGGTGGCATGTATCAGGGAACCCAGTGTATGGAAACTGGAGGTACTTAGAAGAGCCAGTGCTGTGAAGAGCTGTGTGTTGCTGGGCTGTGTTCTGTAGAGGGGAGCCATGATTTGACTATATTGGACTATATTGCCTAAGGTTCTGCTTTGCTATAGCATGTGACTCCAAATGGGCTCTGTGGAGGGTCAGTTAGAGCGTGCTGCTGGGAACATCAGCAGGGCTGTGGGTTCATTTCCCGCACGGAATACATTCCCATATATTTATGTGTCACTGTCAATGTTTTGGATCAAAGCGTCTGTCTAAATAACATTAGCATTATGTTCCCTTATGCAAGGCTATGCGCTGCTGTGCTACAGCACAGTATATATCTTCCCACTAGACTCACCAGTCTCTTGATCCCTCCATGCTGTCTGACTGTCCTTCTGGCCCGTCTGAACTTGGCCACGTTGGCGATGGTCTCTGCGGCCAGGTATTTTAGGTCCTTGTCTGGGGAGTCCAAGATCTTCACCATGGTCTGCAGGCCCCCCAGGTCAGCGATGGCCCGGCGGATCTGAGAGTTACGGCTGATCTCCTTCAGAATCTTCAGAGAGCCAATCTAAACCATGCACGAAGACGGTAAGTCCACAGAGTACATCTCGCTAAATCTCCTTAGCGGGTAAAAAACGTTGGCTTGTATGAAGAAAAACTGCAAAGCCAATGTCAACAACATGGGCTAAACATCCATCAACAAGAGCACAAATAAAGAGGATTAGGTAAAGAGTCTCAATATCAAGGCATGGTGTATAAAAAGCGTCCACACATCTCATTAGGTCTATTGAAGTCGAATTGCTTCCCTGTGTCTTTAAAGGACCTCCAGCCAGTACTCTGGGTATCTGAAACACTAGGCTGGCACACACAGCACAGGGGCAGCTCTGCCCCCCCCCCCCCCCCCCCCCACGGGCATCCAGGTCCGCTTGGCAGGGAGCAGGGACTGGGAGGGCTACTCACTTTGCATTTGATTTCTTCTGTATCCAGCAAGTTAATGAGGACTTCAAGGCCACCTACATCCCGGATGGCCAGTTGGCACGTCTCCTGGGCTAAATTAAAGTCCCTCATGGAGCACAGAGCAATCACAGTGGCCGTCTGGTTGCCTCCCTGAAATGAGAATGAAAACACGGCACCAATGAATAAAACTGCAGAGAAAATAATTAAAGAGACGTTGAGAAAAATGAGGACACAGCGTCTCCCCTCCTTCCCTCTACTGATATCTCTCTTTAACCATGCCTGCTGGGGTTATTTTGTGACAGTTAAACACCGGTGGAGAGGAATGATCTGATATGGAATGGCATTAACTCAGACTCAAGATGCCTGTGGCCAGAAAACATAGACAATGACCCAAGTTGAAGATAAAAGAGAGAAAATTAGCATTGAAATGTTGATTGAACATAATAATGAGTAAGCATTTCAAAAGACTCTCTGTTATGACAGTTGCTATACACACACATAAAATAACTCAAAGCTTGTTTCTACCCAATTAGCTACTTAGTAACTACTACTAAGCAAACAAGTGGTTTGGGAGTAAAAAAAAAATATTTTCTTTGATTTCACTTCAAGTGCCTCAATATATAAGAAGAGGATATTGAGCCAATTTGGGTTTATTGCCTCTTGAGTGCAACGTGTGCATTCTCTGACCTATATAATGATAGGTGATTGGGTTGACAGTGTTGGAAACATAACCAAACTATTTAGTTGAGATTGAGTGTGGCATTACACGCATAAAGAAGGAAGTTGGCGGAAGGTAGATACAACAATTGCAATTCTCAGACACAGTCTTCTTCCTGCAGTGTACCTTCTGTTGATGTGAAATATACTGAATAAAATACAAACACAACATGTAAAGTGTTGATCAGATGTTTCATTAGCTGATCACTGAAATGTTCCATACACACAACAAGCTTATTTCTCCAAAATGTTGTGTACACATTTGTTTACATCCTTGTTAGTGAGCATTTCTCCTTTGCCAAGATAATCCATCCACCTGACAGGTGTGGCATATCAATAAGCTGATTAAACAGTGTGATCATTACACAGTTGCACCTTGTGCTGGGGACAATAAAAGGCCATTCTGAAATGTTTTGTCACACAACACAAAGCCACAGATGTCTCAAGTTTTGAGAGGGTGTGCAATTGCCATGGTGACTTGTAGGAATGTCCACCAGAGCTGTTGCCAGAGAATTACATTTTAATTTCTCTATTATAAGCCGCATCCAACGTTGTTTTAGAGAATTGCACAACCAGCCTCACAACTGCAGACCACGTGTAACCACGCCAGCCCAGGAGCTCCACATCCGGCTTCTTCACCTGCGGGATCATCTGAGACCAGCCACCCGGACAGCGGATGAGACTGAGGAGTATTTCTGTCTGTAATAAAGCCCTTTTGTGGAGAAAAACGCATTCGGATTGGCTGGGCCTGGCTCCCAAGTGGCTGCGCCCCTGCCCAGTCATGTGAAATCCATAGATCAGGGCATAATGAATTGATTTCAATTGACTGATTTCCTTATATGAACTGTAACTCGTTGAAATTGTTGCATGTCGCATTTATATTTGTGTTCAGTATAGCTTAGACAGAACAAAACCCTCTGATTCCAGATTGAAAACAACAGTTCCTCGCAGTAGGTAGAAACTACGCTGGATGTAAGCTGGATGTGTTGCATGACTTTGAAATGTGACACGGCACCCTAAAGTCAAAATCTCCTGGCAAGTGAACAATCCAAATCTTATTGTTTCATTTTCTTTCTTTCTGTTCTTCTTTTAAATGAACCACAGATAGACGTGGAGATCAGTGAGTTCTTAGGGCACTACTGCAAAGCTGCTTTATTAGTTGCACACTTCACAAACATCTCCGACTCAGGACCATCCCAGGCAGATTACTCTGCCCACGCAGAGGAGACTCAAATCTCTTATGTAATGAACGCAATAACGTGAGATAGAAGAGCTATTTAAAAGGGGGGGGGGCAACTATGGATAACAGTAAGTTCTACGCAGTTTATGTTATGGGAGTACAGTTAAAATCACTGTATCTGGGAGAACCGTGATATGAAGGAGTTCCCAAAAAGAGGTAGCCTGAAACACTGTTGTGAGCGGGATAATGGACACATGTGTTCCCCATATTATGACGTTGGCCTAAATGTGAACCTTTTGTCTATTAACAGCAGTGGATCTACTGCTTATGTAGTCTCCACCACCCCTTCTCACTCTTCAAAGGATTCAGTGGGGCTAGGATCCTACCTTGTAAAAACAAAACACTATGTTTAGAACTGATACCAGAGAGAAAATATCATATGCTTCCAGTTTTGTTAGCTTTGGTCTAGAAGTATTGTAGACATTCTTTAAAACATTGACAACATCTGACAATCTGTTAAGATGGATGTCTCTGACTCTCATCCAGCTAGCATGATAGGGGCAGATGTGCAGGCAGAGGGGGCAGATAGCCTACAACTCAACAACTGTCTGTCAAATGGGACACTATTCCCTATGTAGTACACTACCCTATGGGCCCTGTTCAAAAGTAGTGCACTATAAAGAGAATAGGGTACTATTTGGAAAGCAACCTCTGTCTGCATCTAAAGACTACAGCTTATGAAAGACACATGAATAAACTGTAAACATAACCAATGACTAGGGTTTACATAACATGATGAGGACATTTTTCGACAGTATTTATGCGACTTTGGGGCATTTGTGATTCGCCACAGAAAATAAACAATACTTCATAGATTTACACTTGTCACAATAGGGGGGGATAACAGGGAAGACTGCAGAGGTTAGGCTGCTATGTGTTTTGTTTATAGTAGTTTAAACCCAGGTGAACACGTCTGCTCCAAAACTGGGGGAGGGACTCACTGCTCAATACATTTCACTACCAGCGGGATTTGGCAATAAGGATAGAGATGACTAAATGTCCTCGTAAATTATATCCAGAGGAAAAATATCTTTAAATATTTCACATTACAAAGTAGGGAAAGAATGAAGGGAATTCAGTATTCATAAATACAGTATATACTCTCGTGATCTGGTGAATGCAGTCAATTACCAATATTAACGTAGCAAAAAAAAGAAACGTCCTCTCACTGTCAACTGCGTTTATTTTCAGCAAACTTAACATGTGTAAATATTTGTATGAACATAACAAGATTCAACAACTGAGACGTAAACTGAACACGTTCCACAGACATGTGACTAACAGTAATGGAATAATGTGTCCCTGAACAAAGGGGGTACTGCAGTGCATCTCATCCTCATGGACTGCAGCAGATTTGCCAGTTCTTGCTGTGAGATGTTACCCCACTCTTTCACCAAGGCACCTGCAAGTTCCTGGACATTTCTGGGGGGGAATGGCCCTAGCCCTCACCCTCCGATCAAACAGGTCCCAGGGATTGAGATCCGGGCTCTTAGCTGGCCATAGCAGAACACTGACATTCCTGTCTTGCAGGAAATCACGCACAAAATGAGCAGTATCGCTGGTGGCATTGTCATGCTGGAGGGTCATGTCAGGATGAGCCTGCAGGAAGGGTACCACATGAGGGAGGAGGATGTCTTCCCTGTAACGCACAGCGTTGAGATTGCCTGCAATGACAACAGGCTCAGTCCGATGATGCTGTGACACACTGCCCCAAACCATGAGGAACCCTCCACCTCCAAATCGATCCCGCTCCGATCATGACACAAGGTGAGACCCAGATGCAGATGGTTGAAGTCTTACAATGTTTATTAATCCAAAAGGAGTAGGCAAGAGAATGGTCGTGGTCAAGGCAAAAGGTCAAAACCAGAACAGAGTGGCAGACAGGCTCGTGGTCAAGGCAGGCAGAATGGTCAGGCAGGCGAGTACAGAGTCCAGAACAGGCAAGGGTCAAAACTGTGAGGACTAGAAAAAGGAGAATGCAAAAAAGCAGGAGAACGGGAAGAGCACTGGTTGACTTGAAAAAACAAACAAGACGAACTGGCAGAGAGACAGGAAACACAGGGATAAATAATTTCAGAGTCAGAAGAAAGGCCTCTTTGGTGTCCTAGGTTTTCAGAACTGTGACCTTAATTGCCGACCATCTGTAAACTGTTAGTGTCTGAACGACCGATCCACAGGTGCATGTTCATTAATTGTTTACGGTTCATTGAACCAGCATGAGAAACAGTGTTTAAACCCTTTACAATGAAGATGTGTGAAGTTATTTGGATTTTTACGAATTACCTTTGATAGACAGGGTCCTGAAAAAGGGATATTTATTTTTTTAGCTGAGTTTATAAAACAAGCATTTCTTATGGTCCGTTAATTCAGACACATACATTAAAAACTGAGCAAGTGCAACAGGTACTAAGTAAGCCCTGGGAAGTAGACATCACATAAAGGGAATTTACGTGTTAAGGTCGCTCTGGAATTCACACCAGACACGCAGCGCTGGATGATCATCATTAATCAACAACTCAATGGTCCTTCCTCAGGTAAATTATAGAGACCATTGTATAAAAGATGTATCTACTAATCAAATACCATTATGGGACTCAAACTGTTTTACAACCAATTAAAAAACTATCAGGGATACAATTTAACTAAAGGAGTTAACCTGATATCACCTATTAAAATAAGGTCTGCTTTTGTCTCCCCCATTGTTTAGACTTCCTCACCACCATAAATGTCTGAAACCTTCACTGCTTGATACAACTAATTGCAAACAGCAAGGTAATAACCTGTGTGTGTGTGTGTGTGTGTGTGTGTGTGTGTGTGTGTGTGTGTGTGTGTGTGTGTGTGTGTGTGTGTGTGTGTGTGTGTGTGTGTGTGTGTGTGTGTGTGTGTGTGTGTGTGTGTGTGTGTGTGTGTGTGTGCCACAGAGCTGGACATGTGGGGTGGAGCCACTATCTGTGTTTCTACTGCCTGTGATCCTACTGCCTGTGTTCCTACTGCCTGTGTTCCTACTGCCTGTGTTCCGACTGCCTGTGTTCCGACTGCCTGTGTTCCGACTGCCTGTGTTCCTACTGCCTGTGTTCCTACTGCCTGTGTTCCTACTGCCTGTGATCCTACTGCCTGTGATCCTACTGCCTGTGTTCCTACTGTCTGTGTTCCTACTGCCTGTGTTCCTACTGCCTGTGTTCCTACTGTCTGTCCTCCTCGACCTCAGTCGGTGCAAGAAAGAATCAACCAGCTTGGCTGAGGCCACATCCCGGAGGATTCATGTGGTTTATACTATTCTGTCGTTTCTGAAGCAGACTAGCCATGTAGGGTACAGATGAAGAAAATGTAGCCATCTACTGCCAAGTCCATTATGGGTAAGGAATAGGGAAAGAATGATTGGTGGTTCTCTCTTACTTCACATTGGACATAGGATCATATATAAAATCAAATGTTGAGCATATGACTGGCCCTGCTGTCTTGTAGCGGCTAGTGAAATAATACAGTTTTGTCAGGCGTCCAAACGTTTTGTGGTATTTTCTGTCACTAAAAAGTTGTTTAATTTAAAAAGTATGGAAATAGGTACAGACATTCATAGTGAAAATTACTTTGTCTGGTGCAAAAGTAGCCCACTTAATTTCTATGGGTTTCCAAAATAATGGTTCAAACTGATGTGTGTTGTATTTATATTTTCCCTTTTAGTCCGAGGCTTATTATCAACCATCATTTTCTTCCCTGGTAGTTAATTAAGAAACTATTTCTGAAAATGTCTTTATAACATGTTAACAGAGCTGAATACTCTGTTCAAAGCTCTGAAACACCTAATTCATTGGAAATAATGCTTCACTTGTAGAAATGAAGTTAATGTGAGTGTAGAGACTGACCCTGGCTCTTTTGTATGGCAGGAGAACTTATGGGGTCTGTAGTTCTGCTACTGACCAGCAGAGGGTGGACAACCTCAACCAGGGTTAAACAAAGTGTCATCATCGTGGATGGACGTGGGGAGCACTCTAGACCCTTAAGTAAATCATGACACCTACTTACATCACCGTCCTCTTTGCAATATCTTACATTTTACTTGGAAATTAATATACATAATAATTATATTGTTTATAATAAAATGATTGCATCAGTTACTTTTCCTCAGGACATAAAACAAAATATACTGTAATCTCATTATTATAAGACAATATAAACTAAAGGACATGATCTAATGCTAATATATATGAAAATATATATTAGGGACAAATAAGGGATCCTCTAATGTGTTATTATTGTAAAGTGGCTGTTCCACTGGATGTCATAAGATGAAAGCACCAATTTGTAAGTCGCTCTGGATAAGAGCGTCTGCTAAATGACTTAAATGTAATGTAAATGTTATTATGTGGCAGTAAAATGATGAAGCCACCTATGCAACAAAAATGATCACATTCTAGCCGTCATTGTAAACACTTACACAAGAGACAACCTTTGAGTGTGGTTTGCTAAGTAATAAACATGTTAATAAATTTGTTACCTAAATATTTTTTGCTAATCATCACTTAAGCCACTTATCGCCAAAGCTTTGTCAAAAAAAAAGCAGAGCACAAATTAGGGTAATTGGTAGCAGCTATGGCGACAGCATATTATATGAAACTGTTAAGTTGCCATGTATCTAATTCTAGCAAATGAGGCAGTTTGGCTTCAGCTTGTGGTTACCTACAGTGCATATTGATGGCAATTACTTGGTATGGAAACTTTACTGTATGCTCTTCAATCTGAGAGACCGCTACCATATAGGGAAGTGTATTTAGAATATTACTTTTCTGTACTTTTTACACCTTTGTACGGACTCGGGAGAGGCGAAGGTTGAGAGCCATGCGTCCTCTGAAACACGACCCCGCCAAGTCGCACTGCTTCCTGACACACTGCTTGCTTAACCCTGAAGCCAGCCTCACCAATGTGTCAGAGGAAACACCGTACAGCTGGCGACCATAGTCAGCATACATGCGCCCCGAAAGGACATCCCGGCCGGCCAAGCCCTCCCCTAACCCGGACGCCGCTGGGCTAATTGTGCGCAGCCTCACGGGTCTCCCGGTCGCAGCCGGCTGGATGACCCTGTAGTGATGCCTCTAGAACTGGTGTAGATTTCTGTAACAGTTAGCTTAGCTGTGTAATATTGACATAAGCTCAGAAACACTTGTTTCAAAAAATGGTTCTGTTCTATCAGTTTCTGTGCTGATCAGTGGGTAGTTGATTACCTCTGTCAAATGAATATGTTTAAAGTGATTAAAGATTAAAGTGTGTATTTGTATTCATTTTTGCAATAAAGATGGTGACGCTTCAACAATTAACATTTACAATAGGCCTATTTATAAACATACATACAGCCTAATGATATACAGTATTATTTTAATAGCAGGACCCTGTGCATTCCATTATTCCACTGAAGTGTATGAATTAGGCAGTTTGAGAAGGTTTGAATCCTAAGCAACCTGCATACAAAATGTTTGAAGTAATAGACCAACATAGCTACTGTAGTAGGTCAAAGCTGTGTGCTGGACAACCTTGGTCAAGCATGAGTTCAGTAGGCATTGTGGTGTCAATTTCCTTTCTTTTTCAGCTTCAGACCAATGCCTACTCTTCACTTCATTTCCAAGGTTTTCATATCGGAAGGTGATTACACAACATAATTATACAACATAACACAGCAATACAGTCAAGTAAAAATACACCACAACGGAAAATGGCAACAGAAATAATGTAGTTATTAGTATTTATTTAATATTCACAGCAAAATAATCAACATGTAGCCTACCCATTAACAATTTACTGTACATACATTATTGACTGTCACTTTAGGTGGCTCGGAGAGCAATGCATGAAGTGGCACAAATTGCTCTGTGTTCTGCGCCAGCAGAGGGACTGTGCTACTTCTCTCCCTGACATCCTAGTTATACATCTTGGTGGAGACGACTTGGGACACACCAAAGGGACGGCTGGTGTGCGGATTTAGAGGTGGTCATCCGAATGTTTCCCGGGACAGCGGTGGTCTTCTCTGATATCGCGCAGCGGAGGAGCTGGATGTTCCAGTGGGACCAGAAGTTAACCAAATGCATAGAGTGGGCCAGGCACGATAAACATTTCAGGGAACACAATCCACCACCCAGCCATAAAGCAATGTGTTCCTGGGATGTACAATAGGGGTTGGAGTGCATCTGACGGATGAGGGCAACAACGTATTCCTTGAGAGTTGGTCTCTCCAGTATCCACCGTTCTCTCCTCCGTAGTAGCAAGATGGAGTAGGGTGCAATTGCGGCCCGCAATTCAGGGTGGTCCTACATGTGGGCATTCCTTCATCTGCAGGAACCTCTCTTTATACTTCTTGTGGTCCATTTTTTAGAAAAGCTAGGACTCCGGTACACAGGCGAAAGCGCTCCAGGACAGTAGGTGGCAGTAACGTGCCATAACGTTGGAGGCCAACAGCCGATAAGCCCCACAGAAGAAGAGGTGGGGGTGACAACATAGGTAGCTAGCTAGCTAGGGACAACGGTAGACAGTGTCCATCCCCAAAAGTCGGCCACTATTTTTCTGCAGTTCTACTAGTTAGCTAGCAAAGCTAGGACTCAGCAGGCGGGCTAGGTAACAATAGCTAGAACACCGGTGGACAGTGTATTTCGCGCTCCCCTCCTGTTGTGCACTGTTTCAAAAGGTCTGTTAACGATGGCAAGGGCAGGTGTTCTGCAGGTGAGAGTGAAGGACACTGTGTGCTCACTAGTTACCCAGCTAGTTAACTAGCTAGATAGGACTCACATAGCAGGCGGGAGGCAACACCAGGTAGCTATGCAGGAACCAATGGGATGCTCGAATGGAACAGGCCGCAGTCGTAAGCACCACAGCCCCTGTCCATTGCCATTCAACGATGCTCTTTTAAGATATAATAATAAGCACACACCATACGTGTGTGGGGCGGTGTGTGTCGGGACTGGGAGGGGGGTGTCAACACTATACATGAAAGAGAATGCTAAAAATGTCTCCTCAAAGAGGGGCGAACCCAGGGCCTTCAGATCTCATGGCGGTGATGGTAACGCTTACGCGACAAACAGTGTCATGAATGCATTAGCTTGACACTATTTAAATAGACAGTTTGGTGAGGACAGGAAGCATTTGTTGTTGTTCATTCACTCGGGACTGGTTGAACATTTATTTATCTTACTTGGTTAAAGTTTTTTTTGTCTAAAACAGCCTCCCCCTTTTTCCTCCAAACATAACGAAGGTCATTAAGGCCAAACAGTTCTATTTTTGTTTTATCAGGGTTTTCGTATCGGAAGGTGATTACACAACATATTTCTTTGTCCCCATGTGCAGTTGCAAACCGTAGTCATGGTGTTTATACTTGCGTATTATTGTTTGTACAGATGAACGTGGTACCTTCAGGCGTTTGGAAATTGCTCCCAAGGATGTAACAGACTTGTGGAGATCTAAAAAAATGATGATTTCTTTAGATTTTCCCATGATGTCCAGCAAAGAGGCACTGAGTTTGAAGGTAGGCCTTGAAATACATCCACAGGTACACCTCCAATTGACTCAAATTATGTCAAGTAGCCCATCAGAAGCTTCTAAAGCCATGACATCCTTTTCTGGAATTTTCCACGCTGTTTAAAGGCACAGTCAACTTAGTGTATGTAAACTTCTGACCCACTGGAATTGTGATAGAGTGAATTGCACAAAGTAGATGTCCTAACCGACTTGCCAAAACTATAGTTTGTTAAGAAACGTGTGGAGTGGTTGAATAACGAGTTTTAACGACTCCAACCTAAGTGTATGTAAACTTCCGACTTCAACTGTACTCTACTCCACACACACAAGTCTCATCTAAAGTGTTTAAGTCATTGTGGCAAGCAACATGTTAACATCATTATAACATCATTGCAGCGAGCAAAAACACAACTTATTATATGGCATACTGTATGTGTATTCATCGGCACACATATATACATATTAGTATCCATATTAGCACGTTCCATAAGACCTTCTAAACGCATGCAATGTCGGCACACATATTAGCACTCTGGCTAAATATCCTTAGATAAATAACCATTAAAACGCAACACAGATCATTCATGTGTTGCTTTATGAAAGTCTCAATCTTCCTGAAGTACAAATGTCTGTCTATACTGCTGAAAAGACGAAGAAAAAAACTGTTCTTACTCCTAAAATAAAACAGATATTTAACTTGGCTCTGGATTACATTTAGCTTCTGATGGTAATGATATTATAAAATGACGACTGGACAAACCCCATAAATAACTCCAGTGTGTGGTTCCCAGACAGATATAATACTGCCTGGGAAGTACAGGTTTACAAATGCATATTGTTGAAGGCACAAAGTATCACTACGAATTCACTTCAATCCCACTGAAAAGTATAACGTATACAAACAAAATGAAATTTGAAAGTTCTCTCATATTCTTTCTATATCATTTACATTTTAAATCCGTTTTTGGAAAAGAGAGTAACTGCTGCTTTCCTAAGAGGGAATTTTCATTAATTATCTGATGTTTTGTTAAGCTAAAAATATCTACCTGGAACTGAACTGTGCATGAATGTTTCATTTAGAGAACCACCGATTGCCCTATGAATGATCTTATTAGGGGGTACCGATTGCAGTAAAGTATATAAAAACACGGACAGAGCCAAATACTGTACCACAGCTAAGTTTCTGCGAATATTTAATATGCTTAGATCATAGAGGTACGAAATAAAGTAATTCATATTGAATTATTATACCGAAAATCAATTTAATTTGTATAAAAAAATATATTTATCACACATTTATTTATTTTTTATTTACTACATTTGAAATGGCCGATTCATAGCTGAGAGAAGCTACCTTAGGTCATGATTATCATTAAAGTATAGGGGCCAGATATGCAATGAATGACTAACCACAATATCATATGATTGCAGTTACATCATGTCATGGGCCTAAACGGTATCTATCCAAATAAACTGACCGGTAACCACAGATTGAGAGAAGGGAGAAATCCTTTCAAATCAGGCAGTAGATGGAGGTATTTCCAGTCAATCTGGGTCACTGGAGTTTTTGGTCCTTTTGTGTTTTGACACATTAATATTCACCATATGTACTGTCAGACCTTTCAGAGGAGCGTTTCATTTATGCTCTGTGGTGTGGGCAAACAGCGTGTCCAGCTGCTGCTTTTAGACAGCTCTCTTCTATCTCCTAAGCGTTGGCTCGCACATGCACCCAAACAGGCCTAGTGTGTCAGAAACAGGAATTCCACAGACCCAGGCCAACCACTTCAATAAACATCCTACTACAAAGCAGGCGCTTTAAAACAGGAGCACCTTATAGAATGTATTCAGACCCCTTGGATTTCTTCACATTTTATTGTGTTACAAGGTGGGATTTAATTGTTATTTTTGGTCAACAATCTACACAAAATACTCCGTAATGTCAAAGTGGAGGAAAATTTGAACATTTGTTTTATGAATAGAAATTAAATAACTAAAATATAGTCATTGCATAAGTATTCATGTAAGAAACACCTTTGGCAGCAACTAAAGCTGTCTTCTTGGGTAAGTCTCTAAGAGCTTTGCACACCTGAATTGTGCAATATTTTCCCAAATTCTTCAAGCTCTGTCATGATGTTGGGGATAATGGCTAGACAGCAATTTTCAAGGCTTGCGATAGATTTTCAAGCAGATTTAAGTCAATACTGTAACTTGGCCACTCAGGAACATTCACTCTTCTTGGTAAGCAACTCCAGTGTAGGTTATTGTCCTGCTGAAATATGGATTCCTCGCCCAGTCTCGGGGCTAAAGCAGACTGAATCTGGCTTTCGAAAAGCTCCCCGGTCTTTGTACAGTCGTTGAATCTGTGCTTGAAAATCAACACTTGACTGAGGGACCTTACATATGTTGTATGTAGGGGGGACAGAGGAAGGTGTAGTCATTCAAAAATCATGTCAACCCCTATCATTTCTCACAGTGAGTCCATTATTATGTGATTTGTTAAACTACATTTAAAACAAATTGGCTGAATACTTATGCAACAACTATATTTTAGTTATGAATGTATTTATCCACCCCCCAAAAATATTGTTTGACATTACAGAATATTTATTTTGTAACAATAAAATGTGAGGAAATCCAAGGGGTCTGAATACTTTTGCAATGCAATGCATATTTTTTCCAACGTCAGTTTGTCGACAATGACATAAAATGTACGCAAAGCAGGCATGTGGAATTATGTTAAGGTGATAACATTATGTTTCTCTCAGGTGACATTAGCACTATTGTGACTATTACAATACAACATTCACAGAGAAATATCTTAAAGGCATTACTACTTTTTAGACAATTGAAAAAATATTGACTCAACTCCTCATAAAAAAAAAAACTCCTCAGAAAAAATTCCTGTACGGATCACAGGAAAATAACCTGGATTTTTCCCCCTGTCTGTTGTGGACTGCTGGCCTGCTAGAATAGTACATGTTTTCGAAACAGAAGAACTTATTTTCAGTCAAATACCCAAAGCAGAGGAGGGCCGGGCCTCTACAGGCTTTACTGTACTGTACCTTGAGGTACTTGACCAGTTTCTGGATCTGCCAGTACTCTGAGGGCAGGTCTGTGTTGCTCTCCGTGCGGCGCTCTGGCTGCTCCTCATCCTCCTCACTCTCTGATGAACTCTCACTGAAGTCATCGGCGCCACCAGCTCCTCCCGGGGTCTTACTGAGGAGCAGAACCCAGCAGGAGATAACAATCAACATCTAGGCTGTGTGTTCATACTCATACACAAGAAGAGTTTCAATGTCGGCATGTGATAACAAAATATGAAGATTAATGTTTACTTTTGTAATTTAAAATAACTGAAAGGTTATTCTATACAACAAGCTAAAATCACTATCTAGACCTAGTGTGTGTAATAACTATACAAGGACTGGATGGTCTTCAGAAATAGATGGGAGCGGTTGAGGGTAGCAGAAAGGTTAGGAGTACAAACAAACAAAAGATAACTCTTGTAAAATAGATTGTGTCCCTAAAATGTATATACTATGTATATGGTGGTAGGGTTAGTGGAAAACAATAAAGGAAAATATATTTTTAAAAGATCTGTGTATATCGCTGCAGAATGCCGTGGTAGCCATGCTGGTTAAGTGTGCCTTGAATTCTAAATAAATCAAAGACAGTGTCACCAGCAAAGCAACCCCACACCATCACACCTCCTCCACCATGCTTCACGGTGGGAACCACACATGTGGAGTTCATCCGTTCACCTAGTCTGCATCTCACAAAGACAGTGCTTGGAACCCAAAATCTCAAAGTTGGACTCATCAGACCAAAGGACAGATTTCCACTGGTCTAATGTCCATTGCTCGTGTTTCTTGGCCCAAGCAAGCCTCTTCTTATTGGTGTCCTTTAGTAGTGGTTTCTTTGCAGCAATTCAACCATGAAGACCTGATTCCCGCAGTCTCCTCTGAACAGTTGATGTTGAGATGTGTTATACATGAACTCTGTGAAGCATTTATTTCCGCTGGAATCTGAGGATGGTAACTCTAATGAACGTATCCTCTGCAGCAGAGGTAACTTTGGATCTTCCTTTCCTGTGGCGGTCCTCATGAGAGACAGTTTTATAATAGTGCTTGATGGTTTTGCGACTGCACTTGAGGAAACTTTAAAAGTTCTTGAAATATTTTCCGCATTGACATGTCTTAAAGTAATGATGGACTGTTGTTTCTCTTTGCTTATTTGAGCTGTTCTTGACATAATATGGACTTGGTCTTTTAGGGATATCTTCTGTTTACCACCCCTACCTTGTCACAACACAACTGATTGGCTCAAACGCATTAAGAAGAAAATACATTTCACAAATGAACTTTTAACAAAGGCACACCTGTTAATTGAATTGTATTCCATGTGACTATCTCATGAAGCTGGTTGAGAGAATGCCAAGAGTGTGCAAAGCTGTCATCAAGGCAAAGGGAGGCTACTTTGAAGAATCTCAAATATAACTTATCTTTTGATTTGCTTTAACACTTTTCTGGTTACTACATGATTCCATATGTGTTATTTCATAGTGTTGATGTCTTCACTATTATTCTACAATGTAGAAAATACTCATAAATAAAGAAAAACTGTTAAATGAGTAGGTGTGTCCAAACTTTTGACTGGTACTGTATATATTTACAAAGAAAATATATGACGATTGGAAATGATGCAGACAATTCAATTGATGGAAGCTACAATTTATATGCAATAGTAAAGCTGATCTATCCCCTAAAATAATTAACTATACAAGTACATACACAGGAAGGATTTAAATAACTGTAATGATACACATAACAATATTTGAAGATTCTCCATTTAAAATAACGGCAATGTTATTCTATGCAACAAGCACCATTAAAATAAATGGAAGTGTCAGGTTTGAACGTCCTCGAGATCTAAGCAGCAGCAACCAGGCATAAAGTGAGAGAGAGGGTCCGAAAGTAATGGTGGAACTGGAGTATTCATCATCATACTACACAGAGCGGGCCTCTCTCTACCGTCGCCTTCCTTCCATACACGCAAACAGAAATGCAGATGGATTTTAAAGTCAGCTGGGCCACTCAAATAAGTGTATCATTAAAACGGCGCACCGCAGAGCAATGAAATTTGGTACACGTTCTTATGGGTCCGCGGGGAGATGGTTCCCATGTACACAGATAGAATTTCCAGAGAAGGCCATTATCAGAGGAAACCAGCCGATATGACCGTTTCCCAGGCAGCGTAGCAGAGCCATGATAAACACTGAACCAAGCCTTAATTAAGCAGTGAAGCACGGTCCCTGTGTCTGTTATCACTACTGTCCATAAGTAATGTCAGTAGGCTCCCTGAGGGAAAGGGGGATACCGAGTCACTTGCACAACTGAATGCATTTAACCCACACCTTCTGAATCAGAGAGGTGTGGGGGGGCTGTCTTAATCAACGTCCAGGGGAGCAGTTGTTGTTGGGGGTTCATTTCCTGGCAGAACGGTATATTTTTCACCTTTGCCGGCCCTGGGATATAAACCAGCAAACTTTGGGTTACTGGCCCAACGCTCTTAACCGCTAGGCTACCTGTCTAGGTCCCCTCCTGTACGTGTACCAAGTTTCACTGGTGCAAGTTGGAAAAAAGCTCATCGGCAGAACAGTGTCTACAGTCGACCCAGTAACTTTACTAGAGGTCCTGTATATACTGGCCTGTCACAATTATGGGGACAGCTGGAAACCTCGCTGCCAGGCGCCAGAGGAAAAACAGGGAAGGTGTACATCAGACCCATACATTATCTTATATAAGAATACTTATAATCCACAGAGAATATCATCCTAGATCAAAAGAGTGTTGCCAATCTTTTCTTTCTGTCAACTCAGCAATCTCCTGTTCTGTCGGCTGCTGCTTTCTCTGCTGTACTGTGGAAGCTCTGTCATTTGTGCAGCGCAGGAAGAGAAATCCCCATCATGTGGCTTACGTTTTATTAGACGACTGCCGACCAGGTAAGGAGGACACAGAGACATCGGCTTTCTTCTGCATCTTCTCCCGTGCCTCGGCTAACTTTTCACTCACTGCATTCTTTTTCGATTTCTTGTCATCTGCTTCACTAAAAAAAAATGAAATAAAATAAAAGGCACACATCATTACCCATTTGTCTGTTTTTAAATAGTTATTTATCGTAACATAACATCATCATCTAAGGCATTGAGGGAGAGAAGAGAGACGCAGGGATTTTAGGCTTTCTTAGCCGTTTCAGGCACTTTTATCTGGAGCCAGTTGCCTCTTAAAAATGGGGACACTTATCACAAGGTGCAGCTGCAAATACTCAAACCCCTGCTAGATCTATTTATCAATCAAAGAACATATGCGATAGATCATTTCTGTGAATTTATCCTCCCGCGCCCAAGTTTTCGGTCTATAATTGAGCTGAGGGGTTCAACACAGTGAACACATCCATTAGCTGGGATCGTCCAGATAATCAGGAATATTTGTGGCCCTCCCTTAAATGTATGAGCCATATAAAACCATATCTTTATAATGTGTGACTGCTGGCATGTGGAGAAGACACAATGAGACAAACGCAGCCATCGGAGTGCTTGACTCCAGCATCACTCCCTTCTTACTTAAAAGCTTCAAATCTATTGGAGCAGAAAGTTCCCGCCACGCATATCACATGCATTGCAATATTTCAAGGACATTGTATATCAGGGTGGAATTATCACGTACTCATAGGGAGACGCGAGGCCGAGGTTCTTCCATTTCAAAGATGGTTCTAATTTCTTTTTGCCGCCTGGCTTGTTTTGCACAAGCTGTTGTCTCGCCTTCTCATGCACATTCTTTTCCTGATGCTCGTAAGACCTCTGGGGTTGGCCTTGTTCCTCTGCATCAACCAATTCCACATGTTGGACCTTTTGTGTTGGAGGTTCTTCTTGAACGGCAAAATCCTGTTGAGGGGGAAAAAAAGACATGAGGAAATAGGACCTCTCTTAATTTGCACCAAAATGCTAGCAGTGAAATAAATTTGGGTCGTAAAATTATATGGACTTGGGTCGCTAAAAAAGTTCTTCCTCTGAATGATTGTTCTTTTAACAAAGTTTTCGGGCCTGTTGTGATTCCTTTAAGTTATAAAGCATATTTTCCATTGTACATCTGATACGTTGCCTCTTTATTCATTTATTTGAGAGACATCACACACTGGTGTCTGAAAGAGTGTCGTTCAGTTTTTCTCAGCCCAAGAAGAACCCTATAAAAAAACGAATCAGGGTTATAAGTCTGTATCTGGGACTGTTCATGATAAAAATCGTACTTTCTCATCATTCCAAGCAGCAGAATAACAATTCAGCCTTTATTACTGAGCGAAGGGAATAAAATGACACATTCCCAGTGCTTTACAACACAGAAGAGGTCCCCCTCTATTAATTGGCTGAACAATATCAAACGTTTATTGTTTCTTTACATTCCTCACGCTAAAACCTTGCAGTTTGGCATAGAGAAAGTAGAGCCTTTGTGTCACTGTTATTCAAAGATGATTTTTAAAGTTTCTGAAGGTCTTTTTACCCAACTTTACAACCTAACATAAGAATGCCAACAAGACACACATGAATGGATTGCAGGCAGGGAACGTTTTATAATCACAGACACCTGCTAGGCAGAAAATTGTTCGCCTCAGACTGCCATGGCTCCCAATGAGCTCATTTTTGATTTGTGATTTTCAGAAGTAAAAGGGAAAAATAATTAACATGGAATACTACGGCTGTGTTCGTACGTTCGGCCCAACCACGCTCGGCCACTTTTCAAAAGGCTTGTGTGTCTTAGAACCCAGAGTGACCTTCCAGCTACTGCAGGCCAATTCAGTCCACCGTGGCTGCATTTCAGGTGTCCAACCTTACCTCTTTTTACGATACCTGAAATGGACAAACTCCATATGCTAAGACCGAAGGAAACATTCCAAAGTCTATGGCACACGACAGCAGCGCACACAGCACAGGGACGGGCTCTGTCAGAGCAGTTAGAGGGCCAACAAACAAGTGCACAGACACTTTAAGCAAGTCTGACGCCTGCCTGCCTGCCTGCAACTCTCCTCAGACTTCTCTTTTTTTTTATTACTATAGCTGACTTCCAAATCATTGGAACAATTATTATTTTTGTGCCACGTTCCAAGCCCTCACTGAGACACCTGAGACTCCAAATATTTACACATGTTATGGACTTGTATCAATAATGACTTGCTCCACACAGTGATGGAAAATCAGAAGAGGTGCAACAAATGTGCAGCTGTCAGCTAATGGGTAGCTGTCAGCTAATGGGTAGCTGTCAGCTAATGGGTAGCTGTCAGCTAATGTGTAACTGTCAGCTAATGGGTAGCTGTCATCTAATGTGTAACTGTCAGCTAGTGGGTAGCTGTCAGCTAATGGGTAGCTGTCAGCTAATGTGTAATTGTCAGCTAATGGGGTAGCTGTCAGCTAATGGCTGTCAGCTGTCAGCTAATGTGTAGCTGTCAGCTAATGGGTAGCTGTCATCTAATGTGTAACTGTCAGCTAATGGGTAGCTGTCAGCTAATGGGTAGCTGTCAGCTAATGGGTAGCTGTCAGCTAATGTGTAACTGTCAGCTAATGGGTAGCTGTCAGCTAATGGGGTAGCTGTCAGCTAATGGGTAGCTGTCAGCTAATGGGTAGCTGTCAGCTAATAATGTGTAACTGTCAGCTAATGGGTAGCTGTCAGCTAATGGGTAACTGTCAGCTAATGGGTAGCTGTCAGCTAATAATGTGTAACTGTCAGCTAATGGGTAATTGTCAGCTAATGGGGTAGCTGTCAGTTAATGTGTAACTGTCAGCTAATGGGTAGCTGTCAGCTAATGTGTAACTGTCAGCTAATGGGTAGCTGTCAGCTAATGTATAGCTGTCATCTAATGTGTAACTGTCAGCTAATGGGTAGCTGTCAGCTAATAATGTGTAACTGTCAGCTAATGTGTAGCTGTCAGCTAATGTGTAACTGTCAGCTAATGGGTAGCTGTCAGCTAATGGGTAGCTGTCAGCTAATGGGTAGCTGTCAGCTAATAATGTGTAACTGTCAGCTAATGGGTAGCTGTCATCTAATGGGTAACTGTCAGCTAATGGGTAGCTGTCAGCTAATAATGTGTAACTGTCAGCTAATGTGTAGCTGTCAGCTAATGTGTAACTGTCAGCTAATGGGTAGCTGTCAGCTAATAATGTGTAGCTGTCAGCTAATGTGTAGCTGTCAGCTAATGTGTAACTGTCAGCTAATGGGTAGCTGTCAGCTAATAATGTGTAACTGTCAGCTAATGTGTAGCTGTCAGCTAATGTGTAACTGTCAGCTAATGGGTAGCTGTCAGCTAATGGGTAGCTGTCAGCTAATGGGTAGCTGTCAGCTAATAATGTGTAACTGTCAGCTAATGGGTAGCTGTCATCTAATGGGTAACTGTCAGCTAATGGGTAGCTGTCAGCTAATAATGTGTAACTGTCAGCTAATGGGTAGCTGTCATCTAATGGGTAACTGTCAGCTAATGGGTAGCTGTCAGCTAATAATGTGTAACTGTCAGCTAATGGGTAGCTGTCATCTAATGGGTAACTGTCAGCTAATGGGTAGCTGTCAGCTAATAATGTGTAACTGTCAGCTAATGGGTAGCTGTCATCTAATGTGTAACTGTCAGCTAATGGGTAGCTGTCAGCTAATAATGTGTAACTGTCAGCTAATGTGTAGCTGTCAGCTAATGGGTAACTGTCAGCTAATGGGTAGCTGTCAGCTAATGGGTAGCTGTCAGCTAATAATGTGTAACTGTCAGCTAATGGGTAGCTGTCATCTAATGGGTAACTGTCAGCTAATGGGTAGCTGTCAGCTAATAATGTGTAACTGTCAGCTAATGGGTAGCTGTCAGCTAATGGGTAGCTGTCAGCTAATAATGTGTAACTGTCAGCTAATGGGTAGCTGTCAGCTAATGGGTAGCTGTCAGCTAATGGGTAGCTGTCAGCTAATAATGTGTAACTGTCAGCTAATGGGTAGCTGTCAGCTAATGGGTAACTGTCAGCTAATGGGTAGCTGTCAGCTAATGGGTAACTGTCAGCTAATGGGTAGCTGTCAGCTAATGGGTAACTGTCAGCTAATGGGTAGCTGTCAGCTAATGGGTAGCTGTCAGCTAATGGGTAACTGTCAGCTAATGGGTAGCTGTCAGCTAATGGGTGGCGGAGCTCCGCGAGACTCCATGTGGAGAGTGAACATGACAGCAGGGACATTTGAATTGCATTTTTGCGTGTGATCGCGCATGCAAAACACAGACACCATGTCCAATTTGTAATCACGTTGTAATTTTCAGAACGAGTCATTCCAACACTCGTTCTGTCAGTCCAACACACCAAGGAAGGGAGTAGCATTATGCGGTATGCTTCCCAGGTGCTGCACTCTTCTCCTCTGGCTGCCTCTTGCTTATTTGATTGAGAATGTCTGATCTAATAAAACTGTGAAAAAAAATCTGCTTCCGCGACGCTGGGAACGAGTAGATCATGTTCAGAGATTGGTGTTGTTATCTTTGGCTATCACCCTGCCAGGCTTCATGTTGACTTGGATCACAACCATTTTGGGCTCTTGGTGATACAATCAGAGAGCAGGTCCCGGCCGGAGCGGTTTCAGACATACATTTTTTTCTCCTCAAGATTGAATGCAATTACTTTTTTGCTGTATGTCTGAACAAGTTACAGATATTCCACCAATCAATACAAAAGGCTTTTTATCTGCAATCAGCATTCACTGAGTCAAGCTGACCCTTTCTCATATAAGAAGTGTGCTTCAGTATTGCAGAGGGAAAATCCTTTGGTGGGGTGTAAAAAGGCCAGAAAGACATTGCCTGATTTGAGTGCAAAACACTCCCTTTATATCACCTCACTGTCACAATTCAATGTTTTTCTACATAACTGTAGCAACTTCAAAGGGCAAAAGGAAGTAGGCAGAGATATCCTGTGACTTGATTTGTATCTCAGCTAGCTCATTTACAGTAGTGTTTTACGGCCTACTGTCCAACATCCTCAGACCGACAGGTTCAACCTCATGGCATCACTCCTCACAGACACGTGGCTCATAAAACATTAAAGCCTGGATGGCCATTTTACACAGCACAGCACAGCGGCCTGGCACTGCTCATTGGGGTTTATACTGCCTCACTTACCCGCCACTTAACCTAACCTGTCTCTCTGTGGCACTAAGTCACACTGACTGGCCAAGCACAATTCAATTGAAAGTAATGAGGCGGCTCTTTCTCCTTGATAATATCGTTATTTCCAAATGGGGAGAACAATGGTTGTTATAGGCCACTGTAGTAACATGATGTAAATGGTAAATGTCTCGGGAACGACCATGGATTATGGAGGAGGGGCTATTATGGCAGATCGTACTTCAGACAACTCTTGTATGTCAAACAAGACATTTCCTTTCCTTATTGTTCATAAAGCAAGCACGGACTTACCAGTTCCTGAAATTGTGTGGGAAAAGACAAAATATATGCTTTACATTTGCAAACTACAATAAATTAGTGTGACAACGTCCCACTGGTTGAGTTGTCAAGTAATGTGAATTCAACGTGAAATCAACAAAACATTTCACCATGTCATTGGATTGAGGTAAAAAGTTGGGTGGGGAAAAACACTAAATTCTCTTACGTTGGTGATTTTTTTGCAAATCCAATTAGTTTTCCACATTGATTCAACGTCCTCACATATAATTTTTGTTGTTGAAGTGACATGGAAACAACGTTGATTCAACCAGTGGGCTCCTCATTTTAAAGAGCAAGATTTACAGAAAGGGGTAAAAGGATATCAGTTTTAATCACATTTTCGTTCCAATAGCTCAAGGACAGAATTATCGTGAATATAAACCAGCCCAGGAGAAACCAGCAAGAGAAACAATGACCATAGTCTTTGCTAACAGAAATTAACAATTTAAAGTGGGAAAACACTATTATTTGTTTAGCTAGAATACTTTGTTGTAACTACTCATCAGACAGTCCAAATAGACACGAGGAAACTAATAAATACTCAATATACTTGTTGAATCAATTAAATAAAACATTGTGTCCATTCCTAGAACATAAATAAATGTACAAAGTTTCTCCGTAAATATTTGGCCCCTGTAACTGTATAGCTAGCATGCCTGTAAATTATATGGCATTTTCCAACAGTACATTATCGAGTCACTCGTGACAAAAAATATGTCCAGATATTCAGATGATAAACACATTTTTTCCCACCACAGCTTGAAGTCATTATTGGGGTGATTTGTTAATTCATCAAATCACTTAAGCAGGAAACAGCACTACTGAATGAATCACTGGCATTTCAGGGCAACACATGACTCTGTCTGTGTGAGTAACTGGACTGTTTTTTTGTGTTTTTTTTTTACATTCTTTTCAACTGGTGTGATTTGGAAAGTAAGGTTAGGTAGTGCTGCAATAGTTTCAGAGAGTTCTCACTGTGCACCGTGACAACCAGACACTAGCTCACCGGGGAGGACAAGCGCAGACACTGATTCACAATCCTAAACGCACTCTACTATGCATTACATTACGTCATCTATGATCAGTTCGAATGCATACTGCTTCGTGGGGTTATCAGGCAGAGCAAATATTACTCTGAGAAAACCCGCAACCCGCAACCTGCTTCACGTGAAACCCTACCTGTTTATTTATGTTCTCTGCAAAATGGGGAGACTTGCTTTTCAGAAGGGTTACCAGGTCTCTGTAGACATCGCTTGTTCTGTCATAGGCATTTTCCTCACCCTCCTGCCTTATGCCCTGTGAAGACCAAGATGACATTTTATATATCAGATCAATACTACTAATACATAATACCATGAAGCTATTCACTGTTACTGGCAGAGACCCCTAGAGACTAACTATAGGCTCAGTTGGATATCTGTCAGAACAACGGAGGTTAGAGAGGGTCAAAGTATCAAAACGCAACTTCACAGGCTGGAATTCAAAACCAGTGTGCACCGCCTGCACCCACATTATGTTCAACTGTAATCTTTTAGGTGTCATTTTTGTAAATATGCCATCAATGTCATACATGTTGGAACACGGGTTTCAGTGTCCTGAATTGAACCATTTCCAGGTGAGCAGACGGGGAGACAGGAAATGTACTAACTCGGGCAATCAGGCAGTGACGGAGAGAGTGAAAGACGCTGAGGCATGTCAAATGTTTCCTTATGATTAATTGCATACACGTTAAGGTCAATGGGGTGGTTGTAAATGTTTAACAACACAGGGCAAACTTGGAATTCGACCATACAGCTAACGCTACTTCAGTACA
The DNA here is from genome assembly GCF_023373465.1 of Oncorhynchus keta. Classification (NCBI taxonomy): domain Eukaryota; kingdom Metazoa; phylum Chordata; class Actinopteri; order Salmoniformes; family Salmonidae; genus Oncorhynchus; species Oncorhynchus keta. Next base: position 55,336,508 of record NC_068448.1, on the reverse strand, counting down.
TAAATCGCAAAACTTTTCAGTGACACTTACCTAATGTTTTGGAAACTTTACGGGCTATCATTAACAGAAACGTTCTATATCATAAACATTTAGATTAAGATGATTTTTAACATGCCGTGCTTGTTCATAACAATTGGCAAACATTCTGTGCTAAAATATCTTGACTATTAATTGACCGATGCCTAAAGCATTTATGACAAAACACATCCTGTAGACTAAAAATAATATCTAATGCGGTGAATGGAATACTGTTGACTGAAATTCACTTTATGTAAACTGAAACGAGAGGAGAAAATAGAGAGTGTTTCTTGATGCAGGATTTCTGTTTGACAGTTCAGACATAATCCACAACTAATTTGCTTCTCAGTCTACTGGAAACTGGTGGTGATTCAGTGACACTACTCTATCTCTAGCTATCTTACCCCGTTGAGAAAGACTCCAGCTGTGCTGCAGGTGATGTGCAGGGGCTGAGTGTCACACGGCTTTATCACTAGGTAGCAGATCTCACCATGCACCTGCCTCCAAGGAGGAGTTCGACAGCCATTGGTGAACTCATAATCTGCAGAAAAGTAAGAAGAGCATACCAGAGCATGTCAGTTCAGTGTACAATGTACATTAAATCAATAGGATTTAACCATACAGTAGTAATGTCTTTATAGGGAATTAGGCCACATTGTGAGTTTTCCCTGAAGGTACAGAACGTATGAGGGGATCGAGGATTAGAGGGAAAATACAGATCCAATACGGGTTCAAAGTGTGCAGCATCACAGGAGAAATCCTCGCTGTTCCCTGAGCCGCCAGCGAGGACGACGGATCAACTCCACCTCAGAGAGAGCAGTACAGGGGCTGGCATCCCAAATGGCACCCTATTCCATATTTACTGCACTACTTTTGACCAGGGCCCATAGGGAACAGAACAGGGTGCCATTTGGGACGCAGTACAGGTCTGAAGACAGAAGACCAGGTTATTTAGAGCTCGCTGTGATTTCACTCCCTGATAAATCATCCTCTGAAAACAGCTACCCCGCAGAGCATCGTGACACACATACCACCTTATTTTAATGTGCTCGATATGACAGGTTGGAGACTATTTGCATAGAAGTATTTTTTCAAAAGACTGCATTTATCACTGGGGTGGTGCGTTTTCCACTGAACGGTTAATTGTTATGTCATCGCAAAAGTGCCGCGCCGCCTGAGGCAAGTGAAACAATTGATTGTCTCAGTACATCTGACATGTATAATGACTAACATGTTTTTCAGGGTTGAACACAGATATTTTGTATATCTCAGTATTACCCTCTAATAGCAAAAGAAAGAAAATGGGAAAGATAACTCAAACCTGATGTGTATTGAACAGACGTCAACACCCTTTTCTCCCCTTCACTGCAGAAGCTTTTCAGCAGCTCAACATCATTCTTCACTGCGGCAGGACTGAGCCTAACCTCCCTGTACAAAAAAAAACAAAAACAAATACAGACAATTCATCTTGGGCCCATTTGTGGTTGTTCTGTCTGGTAAGAAACTGTTTTTTAATCAGTGAAACCCATATGTTTGGACTTGTCTGAAGTGGGAGTGGGTGTGGGAGTGTGAATTAAGATAGATTGATTTGTTAGTGATAGAGATTGCAGACAGAGTGAGGAGGAGGAAGAAAAGGCACCCACTGGGAGATCTGCTTGAGGGAGTTGCTGAGGAGCTGAGTGTCCAGCTGCTGCAGTAGGATGATCAGCTTCACTTTGATCTCAGTCTCCTTGGCCTGGTCCCCCTCCTTTACCTCCTCCAGGAGACGCAGCACAGAGCTGTCCTCCCCCTCCACTGTGGCGAAGCTAGGTCCCAGCATCTTCGCAACAGGGTCTCTGTTGGCTACAAATTACAGTAAAAATGGTTAAATCCATACATTTTTTTTTCACTTTTCAAGTTTATTTTGCCAGATTGTTCCATTGAGGTCAAACGATGTAGGCCTATTTTAAGAACGTCCAGGCCTAGGGTATTATAGACATACAGTAGATTCATGTTTTCTTTTCTCAAACTAACATAGCTATTAGCAAGTACCACATTATGGCTTGGAGGGTACAGTAAATATGACTGAAGAATTGCAAACATAATCTGATGCCAGTTTCTAATTGGATGAAAGCAGACGATAACAAGGAGGACAAACAAATGATGCCTGTGGCTTATGGGAAGTATGCAGCTTTGACTATTTAGGATGCAAATGGGATGCAAAGTCTCATTCTGTGGTTGACATGGTTTTACCTTCCAGGCAAGCTCGGACCTCCTTGAGCTTCTTATCTGTTGCCAGCTGCACTATTTTGGACAGCTGACTGAAGCTGTGCACAGAAATGCTCGGAGGGGTGAGCTGCAACATAGGATGCCCATCCCTGTCTGTTTCCTGTGACTTTACAGCCGGGCCACTTTAAATAGAGAAACACACATATTTTTAAGCATAAACTGGTCAACAAGCACACCGTTTTCCTTCTCTATCTAGGCCTAGATACTTTTTCCATTCTGTGTCTATGCTAATGTCATAAATTTGCTTTTCGGGAAGGAAAGGGGAATGTTCTCAGAGTTAACAAATGCGCACTTTTGTTATCAGTGAAATCTACAGTAAATGCACCTGTTTGATTTCCCTTAGAGAAAAAACACGTGTTTTGCATGTGATCACGTGATCTTAGTTGCAGCTAATGTGATAACATGTAAAAGCAACATGCACAGAAAATTGGCCAGTTTGACCCAGAGTGGATTTTTCCATGTAACATTTCTAGTGTTGAGTCAGGTGTTAACTCTGTAAGTGTGAAATTAACACTCACTGGTGTAAAAGAACCCCAGTGTTGGTGGTAATAAGAAATGTTAAACCAAAACCACGGCCATCATTATCTTATTTCCCAGCATGCTCTATTGCAGGTTGATTATTAGAATTGTTTGTTTCAATATCTATATTTTTGCATGTATATTGATTGACTAATTAATCTTATACTACTCAAATATAAATAGCATACATTTTTCTAAACTAATCCAATCTGTTACTTGGACTTATTGCACCCGTTACGTGAATTGGTTGTTCCAGTTTCTCTGTTTAAGTTAGTCTCATAGACAAAAAATAATTTTAAAAAGTATAATATTGAGCTGACAGACAGGATAGAGGTGGTGGAGTGGCCATTTTTATAAAACATATTTTCTCTGGCTCTTTACTGAAATCCATGTCTCTTGCTAAAGAAATGACCATAATAACGAGCTACTATCTTTAAGACTTTGTCTGGGGAAAAATGTATCCATAACTGTTAAAGGGATTTATCATCCTCCTTCAGGTAAACCTTAGTTAACTAGTTTGTTGTCTTCCTTTACTAATTAAAAAATTATTATCCTGGGTAACGTAAATTATGATTGGGAAATAGAGGCTTCGGACAATCTAAAAGACATGTGTAATGATCTAAACCTAACCCAGCTGGTGACTAAACCTAATCTGATTATTATGTAACCCCTCACATTGTTATCAGGAAATATTCCAAAAGTATGGAAATCAGCTCTTGTGCTGCCACTTCATAAGGACGGGGATAGTAGTGATTTTCATCATTGTCACCCCATTTCAAGGCTTCCTTGTCTAGCTAAGATTCTTGAATCCTTGGTAAATGTACAACTTTGCTCTTTTTTATCTGAGAAATGTATGTAAAATGTAAAGCAATCAGGGTTTAGGCCTGAGCATAGAACTAGTACAGCAACCACTTCAGTTGTTAATGGTCTTGTCAATGCTTTAGACACCTAAATGACATGTGCTGCTTTGTTTGTGGACCTGTCAAAAGATTTTAATACTGTTGATCATGCTATTTTATTGAATAAGTTGTCCTCGATGAGCTCTGACACGTGTGAATAGTTTAATGATTATCTTAGTGACAGAGCTCAGGCCATCGTGATTGATGGGGTTATGTCTGCATTTCTTGATGTACATAAAGGTGTACCACAGGGGTCGATTTTGGGACCTGTTCTCTTCACTATTTAAATAAACACCATTAATCCATCTGTAACAAATTGTAAACTTCATCTACAGTGCCTTGATTATGTATTTACCCCCTTTTCTGATTTTCTCTATTTTTGCATATTTGTTATACTAAGTGTTATCAGATCTTCAACCAAAACATAATATTAGATAAATGGAGCCTAACAAAACAAATGGATACTTCTTTACTTAATTAACAAAGTTATGCAACACCCAATTCCCCAGTGTGAAAAAGTAATTGCCCCCTTACACTCAATAACTGGATGTGACACCTTTAGCTGAAATTACTGCAACCAAACACTTCCCGTAGTTGTTAATCAGTCTCTCACATCGCTGTGGAAGAATTTTGACCCACTCTTACATGCAGAACTGCTTTTTTCAAGTCCTGCCACAACATCTCAATTGGGATTAGGTCTGGACTTTGACATTTCAAAGCTTCAAATGTATTGCTTTTTAACCGTTCTCTGATGCAGAGTAGAATCCATGATTCCTTCTATTAAGGCAAGTCGTCCAGTTCCTGAGGCAGCAAAGCATTCACAAACCATCACACTACCACCACCATGCTTGACCATTGGTATGAGGTTCTTACTGTGGAATGCAGGGTTTGGTTTTTGCCAGACATAATGGGACCCATATCATCCAAAAAGTTGACTCAAGTTTGTCAAAAAGCACCTGGATGATCATCAAAACTTTTGGAAAATATTCTATGGACAGATGAGTCAAAAGTATAACTTTTTGGACGACATAGGTCCAATATATATTTGTGTATAATGTGCATATTCACAATTGCATTCTGAAAGTATTCAGATCCCTTGACTTTTTCCACATTTTGTTACATAACAGCCTTGTTCTAAAATTGATTAACCCCCCCCCCTCATCAATCTACACACAATACCCCATAATGACAAGGCAAAAACAGATTTTTTTTTTTAATTAAATAAAAATGTAACATCACATTTACATAAGTATTCAGTCCCTTTACTCAGTACTTTGTTGAAGCCTCTTTGGTAGCGATTACAGCCTCAAGTCTTCTTGGGTTTGACGCTACAAGCTTGGCAAATCTGTATTTGGGGAGTTTCCCCATTCTTCTCTGCAGATCCTCTCAGATCCTCTCTCTGTCAGGTTAGATGGGCAGCGTCTCTCCAGAGATGTTCCATCGGTTGGGGAAATTTTGTTGCAGTGTCATGTACACATTTAAAGTGGCGTTTAAATACAAAACAAGATTGACAACACAACTATCATAACCGTTACGCACCAATAAAAATAATAATAGTAAGAAATAAAACATTTTCTTTTAAAGAAGAAAAGACTAGCCTGCTGGCTTTACGGGGTCAATGGGAACATTCGCTGGAGCTATTTAGGAGGGATATCACACCCGGCATAAATGATTGTCTCGTTCTGTTTTTCCTGCTGAGGGGTGCCCTATACCTGCGCCCAGAGGGGAGTAATTCAAAGTCCAGGTACAGGGGGTGGCTTGGGTCTAAAATTATTTTGTGAGCCTTACGGAGGGCCCTGACCTTGAAGATCTCATCCAGGCCTGTCTGTTTGACTCCAAGTACCTTGCTTGCTGTGGTAATAATCCTTCTCAGCATGTTTCTCTGGCTGACAGTGGCATTGCCAAACCAACAAACAATACAAAAAGTTAAAATACTCTCAATAAAGGATTTGTAAAACAGAGTCAGTATAGTACAGTCTATATGAAAAGATCCCAACTTTTTTAGAGAGTACAGTCTCTGTTGGCTCTTTCTGTAGATCAGGTCTGTACATTTACTCCACTGAAGCTTATTGTTCAAAAGGACACCCATATATTTCTATTCCTCTACAATTTCTATATTCTGACCTCTGATAGATGTTGCAGAGGTAGGTGTTGTACGCTTCCTGAAGTCTATGCACATCTCTTTGGTCTTGTTGGTATTGAGGACCAAGCGTGATTCCTCACACCACTCTACAAAGTCATCTAGGACCGGGCCATGATGTTCCTCGCCATCATGCAGCAGGCTGATCAAGGCAGTGTCATCAGTGAACTTAACGAGGTGTCTGTCAGTATGGGTACTAGTACAACTATTAGTGTACAAGATGTACAGGAGTGGGGACAAAACACATCCCTGAGGAGAGCCTGTGTTGGTATTGCGTATATCCGACACATGGGGACCTATTTTGACTCGCTGTGAGCATTGGCTCAGGAAGTCCAACAGCCACAAAACCAGCCCCCCGTCTAAGAAGTCCCGAATGAGTCTCTGTGCCAGAATGTAAGGCTGGATTGTGTTGAAGGCAGAAGAAAAGTCAACAAACAGAACCCTGACATGGGATTTGGCACCCTCTAGATCTCGATAGACCATGTTAAGGAGGGTAAGAATGGCATCATCAACTCCTCTGCTAGGCTGATAGGCAAACTGAAATGAGCACTCTGAAGAAGGTTTTCATCAAGGATCTCTGTACTTTGCTCCGTTCATCTTTCCCTCGATCCTGACTAGTCTCCCAGTTACTGCTGCTGAAAAACATCCGCACAACAGGATGCTGACACCACCATGCTTCACCGTAGGGATGGTACCAGGTTTCCTCCAGACATGACACTTGGAATTCAGGCCAAAGAGTTCAATCTTGGTTTCATCAAACCAGATAATCTTGGTTTCATCAAATCAGATGATCTTGTTTCTCATGGTTTGAGTCCTTTAGGTGCCCTTTGGCAAACTCCAAGTGGGCTGTCATGTGCCTTTTATTAAGGAGTGGCTTCCATCTGGCCAGTCTACCATAAAGGCCTGATTGCTGGAATGCTGCAGAGATGGTTGTCCTTCTGAGAGATTCTGCCATCTTCACAGAGGAACTCAGAGTGACCATTGGGTTCTTGGTCACCTCCCTGACCAAGGCCTTTCTGTTCCGGATTTCTCAGTTTTGCTGGGCCGCCAGCTCTAGGAAGGGTCTTGATGGTTCCAAACTTCTTCCATTTAAGAATGATGGAGGCCACTGTCTTCTTGTGGAAAACCACACTACAGGCTGATCCAACTTTGATGTAATGTCCTTAAAACAAGTCCAAATGAGGCTCAGTAGTGTGTGTGGCCTCCACCTGCCTGTATGACCTCCCTACAACGCCTGGTCATGCTCCTGATGAGGTGGAGGATGGTCTCCTGAGGGATCTCCTTCCAGACCTGGACTAAAGCATCTGCCAACTCCTGGACAGTCTGTGTTGCAACGTGGCGTTGGTGGATGGAGCGAGACATGATGTCCCAGATGTGTTCAATTGAATTCAGGTCTGGGAAGGGGGCGGGCCAGTCCATAGTATCAATGCCTTCCTCTTGCAGGAACTGCTGACACTCCAGCCACATGAGGTCTAGCATTGTCTTGCATTAGGAGGAACCCAGGGCCAACCGCACCAGCATATGGTCTCACAAGGGGTCTGAGGATCTCATCTCGGTACCTAATGGCAGTCAGGCTACCTCTGGCGAGCACATGGAGGGCTATGCGGCCCCCCAAAGAAATGCCACCCCACACCATGACTGACCCACCGCCAAACCGGTCATGCTAGAGGATGTTGCAGGCAGCAGAACGTTCTCCACGGCGTCTCCAGACTGTCACGTGTTCAGTGTGAACCTGCTTTCATCTGTGAAGAGCACAGGGCGCCACTGGCGATTTTGCCAATCTTGATGTTCTCTGGTAAATGCCAAACGTCCTGCACGGTGTTGGGCTGTAAGCACAACCCCCACCTGTGAACGTCGGGCCCTCATACCACCCTCATGGAGTCTGTTTCTGACCGTTTGAGCAGACACATGCACATTTGTGGCCTGCTGGAGGTCATTTTGCAGGGCTCTGGCAGTGCTCCTCCTGCTCCTCCTTGCACAAAGGCGCTACTGCTGGGTTGTTGCCCTCCACGTCTCCTGATGTACTGGCCTGTCTCCTGGTAGCGCCTCCATGCTCTGGACACTACGCTGACAGACACAGCAAACCTCTGTGCCATTCTGGATGAGCTGCACTACCTGAGCCACTCGTGTGGGTTGTAGACTCCGTCTCATGCTACCACTAGAGTGAAAGCACCGCCAGCATTCAAAAGTGACCAAAACATCAGCCAGGAAGCATAGGAACTGAGAAGTGGTCTGTGGTTATTACCTGCAGAACCACTCCTTTATTGGGGGTGTCTTGCTAATTGCCTATAATTTCCACCTGTTGTCTATTCCATTTGCACAACAGCATGTGAAATGTATTGTCAATCAGTGTTGCTTCCTAAGTGGACAGTTTGATTTCACAGAAGTGTGATTGACTTGGAGTTACATTGTGTTGTTTAAGTGTTCCCTTTATTTTTTTGAGCAGTGTATATATTTTTCTTCCCAACCCAACAGTCATTCTGAATGCAGGTTGGAGGTGAATAAATGGATTTCCCCATCGTGGCCACTGTATTAGGGTAAATCTAGTCCCTCAAAATAAGGCCGTATGAAATATGTGTTGTATTGTCTTCAACAATTACATTTTAATGATAATATATGTGGTTAGGATCTCACTTGGTTAAGGCCACAGGACTGAAAATGAATGAATGCAACAACCATGTCTCTGTCACTAACAAATAGCCTACAGTCACTGGTGGTAATTCACTCAAAAGACACCCTGGGAAATATGGAAATAAAGTATTTTCAATAAGCAGTGTGTTAATTTAACAGAGGAAAGTGTGGACCCGTATAGACACTGGACCAGTGTTAAATATAACACTGTCAGTGTTGATTTAACACCGGACATTTTGATGTGTGTGATAACATCAACTATACACGTGAAAACATGATCGCATGTGAAATAAATGTGACAACATGGGAATGCAACATTTCAACAGTTTTTTCACGTGAAAATGCAATTCCACATGCGAGGTAGATTTTCCCATGTGAAAATGCAAATTTGATTTTCAAGTGAAAGTTTTTTCACATGAAACTGCAAATGTCACATGTAAACAAACACACATTTCACGTGAATCTGCAATTCACATGTGAGGTGAAAACATGGTATTCCCCTCATGTGAAAATGTGGTGTTAACATTTGAACTTAAAATGTTACACATGTGAACATCTGGTTTCACATGTGAACAACTGACGTGTCTCTATTTTAGTTACATGTGAAAATGTTAACGCAAATGCAATTTTCACATATATTTTTTTATAAGGGAATGATATGATATGGGGGTTTTAAAGTAAGTGGTACACTGCTGAAATAGAGTAAAAAATGTAACATGATCACTTAGTTCTGACTTTTCAATATGACCCTACCTAGGATTGGAACTCTCAACCTCTGGATTTGACTATTCTCTCATCATTGATTTCATTTACTTATTTCAGCAATTTGAGGATTTTCTGTATAGTCTGTTAGTGAGGCATATTAACATGTTTTAATGTTACCCCCTGATTCACTAAAATAAATATAATGGATTTTCTTGAGTTTATATTTAAGCAGAGATTTACTTTACTTTAGTCCCAAGTGTAGAAAGACAGGTGAAATCAGTCATTGACACAGGCGTGGCGGCATAGCAGGAAGATCGGAATGCAATGAACCAAGAGGTTATGAGTTCAAATCCCAGGTGATGACATGTTGAATAACAAGTATTGTACAAATAAAAATACACAATTGAATAATGTATGCCAAAATGTTTCAAATATGTAAGTTGAAAACACTATGTTAAAAGTACTGTTTGTGTGTGTATCCTAACAACTAATTTTTGTTCGCAGGGCATCACCTGTGAAATCTCATGTGGGAAAAAATATGAATCCGCATTTGGAAGGTTATAAGGTCACATGTGAAAATCCACATATGAAATACCATCACATGTGAAGTGTTCCAAAAACACACGGCTTCACATGATTTCAGATGTGGAATTTCAGATCTGAAATCAAATTTCACTTGTGCAAAACGTGGAAAATCCACATGTGAAATCATGTTTTTTCCCCCCTGCAAGGGTTACCATTAACCAACTGTAGAATAACAACTAATCACAGGCAGACAGCCAGGGAAAAAAACAACAGACTTTTCTGATGAAGTAGTCTAGATGTTTCCTGTCCTACTGAAGTTGAACGGAAAACAAATACATTCAAGAACATAAATATGAGTCCTGCTGCAGGGCTCAAAATACGTTTAGACTCCATGACAACATCCCCAGTCAGTAACATTACACCAAGCACACAGGCAGCACAGCTTGCCTCATGATTACCTTATGTCATACTCTGTTTTGAAATCAGAAGCCTCCAAAGAGGTAATCCACTGCAACGGCTCCTTGAACACATGCTTGGCCTCCTGAGGGTGTCTGGAGCTGAACTGTTCCACAAACTCCAGGATCTCTTTCAGCAGAGACTCGTTGGCTGGAGTGATCTCCAGTTTTCCAGTCCCAGAACTTGCTGTGGTCCATTGCGCTGCTCTCGTCAGCGCTACCCCCATGGTAGCTGCTGTGTGGGACTGGCAAAGTCCTGAAACGCTATGGTGGATTAATTGGTTACAATTACACTTTTAGCAACAAATGTCAACAAAATATTAACTCGCTAGCTACAGTTATAGTAGACTGACAGATAAGACGGTATCGACCTAGCTAGCTATGTTAACAGCCAGTTATTGACTAATGTAACGTTAGATAGCCAGCTGACCCCCGCGTAGTTTACAACCATCACATCCCAAACTTTTGAAAGGTGTTGAAGCTTTCATACACAAAAAAAACGAATAAAATGTTTTAGCTAAGTGTACAGTAAACATTTATCTTTTACATATGACAACTTACCAGCTATTTGAAATTGTCTTCTAGAGAACCCCGAGCTAGCTACCAATCAATGTTAGCAGTTTTGTCGGTTTCCTTGGAAACAGACAAGCGCCACTGCCTCAAGTTGCTAGGATACCTCTCAACAACGTAGCGGGAGACGTGTCAAAAATAACATTAGTCAGAAACGCAAAACTCCATTCCTTCCTGCCTGCAGCCTGCTGGTGTGATATTTGCTTTAGCACAGCGTGAGTCTGAGTATGCCTTCATAAGAAAAGTTCATTTTTTAAAGTAGTGTCCCCAGAACCACACATGTGAGAGTTTCTTTAGAAACATCCTCTAGGATTGCTGTATGGTTTGGCACTGCAGTGTTACGCAGACAAACAATCTGGGCAAACTGGCAATAGTCTATTTGAAGTAGATTTTTACCCATTTTGGCTCGGCAAATAAAGTAATTCAGACTTCATTCAAATAAAGTAATTCAGACTTCATTCAAATAAAGTAATTCAGACTTCATTCAAATAAAGTAATTCAGACTTCATTCATTCAGTCATTGAGAGCAACATCCTCTTACTGTATAAAAAGTGTTAATTTTCAAAACAAAAGCCACCTCGCCTGGCTGTAATTTCAAAAGCTGAGTATGGAAAGGATTTCAGGTTGGCAAAAAAAAGAAGAAAGAAAAATCATCCAGGAGAGTGGGATAAAGGCTTTGGTGTGTTTTGAGACTGCTAGGCCACCATAAACCAGGCCTAGTTGATTAACCAGATCCGATTGCATATTTTTTCTTTTCAGGTAGATGCAAAAGGAAAATAACCAGAAGACTCTAAACCTTTGATTGTGCACCACTGTGGAACCTTCCATTCCTTTAGCCACAGCCTCACCAGAAGTGAGCTCTGAGTCAGACAGTTAATGGGGAGATCTACCCTTCACAGAAAGGTATCACAACTCCATGGTTGCATCCCAAATGGCACCATATTCCCTGCATATGTACCATGGACTCCTCGTATTGGCTAAGCGTGCCCCAGACCATGATTGAGAACACTGGAGTATGTTTTCATTAGATTATAACCCCCTCTTTCCTACGCTGAATGAACGGCAACAATTTCTGCAAATCAACACTGTGTGTCTTATTGTCTGGCAGCTGCCCTCCCGGTCCGTGGTGTCCCGTATGTGTGTATCTCTCTCTATGTGTGTGTGTCTCTCTCTCTCTCTGTGTCTCTCTCTCCCTTTGTGTGTGTCTCTCTCGCTCTCTCTGTGTGCATCTCTCTCTCTGTGCGTGTCTCTCTCTCTCTCCCCTCTCTCTCCCTCTCTCTCTCTCTCTCTCGTTCACTCTCTCTCTGTGTTTCTCTGTCCCTCTGTGTGTGTCGATATCTCCCTCTGTGTATCTCTCTGTCCCTCTGTGTGTGTCTGTCCCTCTGTGTGTGTCTGTCCCTCTGTGTGTGTCTCTCTGTGTGTGTCTCTCTGTCCCTCTGTGTGTGTCTCTCTCTATCTCTGTGTGTGTCTCTCTCTACCTCTGTGTGTGTCTCTCTCTACCTCTGTGTGTGTCTCTCTCTACCTCTGTGTGTGTCTCTCTCTACCTCTGTGTGTGTCTATCTCTCCCTCTGTGTGTCTATCTCTCCGTCTGTGTGTGTCTCTCTCTCCCTCTGTGTGTGTCTCTCTCTCTCCCTCTGTGTGTATCTCTCTCTCCCTCTGTGTGTGTGTCTCTCTCCCTTTGTGTGTGTCTCTCTCTCCCTATGTGTGTGTCTCTCTCTCCCTATGTGTGTGTGTCTCTCTCCCTCTGTGTGTGTCTCTCTCCCTCTGTGTGTGTCTCTCTCCCTCTGTGTGTCTCTCTCTCCTCTGTGTGTGTCTCTCTCCCTCTGTGTGTCTCTCTCTCCCTCTGTGTGTATCTCTCTCTCCCTCTGTGCGTGTCTCTCTCTCCCTATGTGTGTGTCTCTCTCTCCCTCTGTGTGTGTCTCTCTCTCCCTCTGTGTGTGTCTTTCTCTCCCTCTGTGTGTGTCACTCTCTCCCTCTGTGTGTGTCACTCTATCTTTGTCTGTGTGTATCTCTCTCGCTCTGTGTATGTCTCTCACTCTGTGTCTCTCTCAAATTCAAATTTCAGCTGCTTTATTGGCATGAAAAACATTGTGTCAATATTGCCAAAGCAACACTGTATACAATATACATTGTAATAAAATTATAAATAAAAAAGACGAATAATATAAAATGGTAGTAAATAATAATACAACAATTAAATACAAAAATAATAACAATATAATGGTAACAGTCAATAGTAGAAATGTAATAAATGTACAAATCTAACTATGGAAAATGAAACTGTAACTAACTTATAACTAAAAATGGTCATCTTCACCACTACAACTTCCATCACCATAATTAAACTGCTATCGTTACCATCACCCTACTACCATACCACTACCAGTTGGAATAATAGTAATAACAATAATAGTAATAATAATAATAGCAATAAGTAAGTTACTGCTTACTATGCAGATGTTATTACTCAGTGTCCCTCAGGCTGTGGCAGGAAAATACATATTTGACTGCAAGAGGAGCCATTGCTCCTTCGGCCATGAGTATTTTTAGTTCTTCCTCTGGTTTTAATAAGTTAAAATTTGGAATAAATGTAGTCATTTCTGTGAATAATGAATCTCTTTGTGAGGAATATTTATCACAGTAAAGGAGAAAGTGCATCTCTGTCTCTACCTCCCCTGTTATGCAGTGACCACATCCACACTCCTCACACTCCTCTTTGGTAAGGATCTGTCTCTGCTTCGTATCTCTGACAGAGTAGAGATAATCAGCCAATTCATATTCTCTGTTTAGGGTCAGATAGCAATTTAGTCGGCTTTGGGATTTTGTTTAGTTTTTCCAATGTTGTAAATATGAGTCCTTTGATTGGTTAATGATTTTGTTTAGTTTTTCCAATGTTGTAAATATGAGTCCTTTGATTGGTTAATGATTTTGTTTATTGGAATTCTTTCGTTTGAAGCAGTGCTGGTGTCAGCTTGGTTGGTGAGGTCCAACACCAGCTGACTGACAGGGCTCGTTTCTGGGCTCAGCTCTTGGGTTTGAAGTGCTTTAAATTGCAGACTTGAATTTGGACTTGAATTTAGATGTAGCCAAAATTTTTATGATCTTTTCTGTATTTTCATTACTACTGGAAAGCGGCCCAGTTCTGCCCTACATGCATTAGTTGGTGTATTTCTCTGGACTTGTAGAATATTCAGACAGAATTCTGCATGTAGGGCTTCAATTGGATGTTTATCCCACATTTTAAAGTCCAGTTTATTGAGTGGCCCCCAAAACTCACTTCCGTAAAGGGCTATTGGTAGGATTACACTGTCAAATATTTTTTTCCAAATTCTAATTGGAATTTTGATTTTGAATAATTTCATTTTTATTGCGTACAGTGCTCTGCGGGCTTTTTCTTTGAGTGCATTCACTGCCATATTAAAGTTTCCCGATGCAGATATGGTCAGACCAAGGTAGGTGTCATTTTTAGTGTGTTCAATTATTTAGTGTGTTCAGGATGAATTTATATTTGTGTTTATGCCATCTTTTTTGTTGTTGTTGAAAATCATGATTTTCGTTTTTTGGAATTTTTCTGCCAGGGCACAATTTTGGTAATATTGCTCTAGAATGTTAAGGTTCTGTTGAAGACCTTCTTTGGTTGGTGATAGAAGTACCAAGTCATCAGCATATAGCAGGTATTTTACCTCTGTGTCAAATAGTGTGAGTCCTGGGGCTGGAGAATGGTCCAACATGTCTGCTAATTCATTGATATAAACGTTGAAAAGATTTGGACTGCAGCCTTGTCTCACACCTCAACATTGTAAAATAATTATGTTCTTTGGTTTTTGATTTTTATTGCACACTTGTTTTCTGTGTACATACATTTTATGAAGTCATACACCTTTACCACCAAGCCCACTTTGTAG
>NC_068448.1:55251873-55316873 GCF_023373465.1 Oncorhynchus keta | reverse complement strand
CATATCTCCTGCTCTAGTCTTCCTCCTGTTGAGGTAGTATAACACCATATCTCCTGCTCTAGTCGTCCTCCTGTTGAGGCAGTATAACACCATATCTCCTGCTCTAGTCTTCCTCCTGTTGAGGCAGTATAACACCATATCTCCTGCTCTAGTCTTCCTCCTGTTGAGGCAGTATAACACCATATCTCCTGCTCTAGTCTTCCTCCTGTTGAGGCAGTATAACACCATATCTCCTGCTCCAGTCTTCCTCCTGTTGAGGCAGTATAACACCATATCTCCTGCTCTAGTCGTCCTCCTGTTGAGGTAGTATAACATCATATCTCCTGCTCTAGTCTTCCTCCTGTTGAGGCAGTATAACACCATATCTCCTGCTCTAGTCTTCCTCCTGTTCAGAAGGTATAACACCATATCTCCTGCTCTAGTCTTCCTCCTGTTCAGAAGGTATAACACCATATCTCCTGCTCTAGTCGTCCTCCTGTTCAGAAGGTATAACACCATATATCCTGCTCTAGTCTTCCTCCTGTTGAGGCAGTATAACACCATATCTCCTGCTCTAGTCTTCCTCCTGTTCAGAAGGTATAACACCATATATCCTGCTCTAGTCTTCCTCCTGTTGAGGCAGTATAACACCATATATCCTGCTCTAGTCTTCCTCTTGTTGAGGCAGTATAACACCATATCTCCTGATCTAGTCTTCCTCCTGTTGAGGTAGTATAATATCATATATTCTGCTCTAGTCATCCTCCTGTTGAGGCAGTATAACACCATATATCCTGCTCTAGTCTTCCTCTTGTTGAGGCAGTATAACACCATATCTCCTGCTCTAGTCTTCCTCCTGTTGAGAAGGTATAACACCATATCTCCTGCTCTAGTCTTCCTCCTGTTGAGGCAGTATAACACCATATCTCCTGCTCTAGTCTTCCTCTTGTTGAGGCAGTATAACACCGTATCTCCTGCTCTAGTCTTCCTCCTGTTGAGGTAGTATAACACCATATCTCCTGCTCTAGTCTTCCTCTTGTTGAGGTAGTATAACACCATATCTCCTGCTCTAGTCTTCCTCTTGTTGAGGCAGTATAACACCGTATCTCCTGCTCTAGTCTTCCTCTTGTTGAGGCAGTATAACACCGTATCTCCTGCTCGAGTCGTCCTCCTGTTGAGGTAGTATAACATCATATCTCCTGCTCTAGTCTTCCTCCTGTTGAGGCAGTATAACACCATATCTCCTGCTCTAGTCTTCCTCCTGTTCAGAAGGTATAACACCATATCTCCTGCTCTAGTCTTCCTCCTGTTGAGGCAGTATAACACCATATCTCCTGCTCTAGTCGTCCTCCTGTTGAGGTAGTATAACATCATATCTCCTGCTCTAGTCTTCCTCCTGTTGAGGCAGTATAACACCATATCTCCTGCTCTAGTCTTCCTCCTGTTCAGAAGGTATAACACCATATCTCCTGCCCTAGTCTTCCTCCTGTTCAGAAGGTATAACACCATATCTCCTGCTCTAGTCGTCCTCCTGTTCAGAAGGTATAACACCATATATCCTGCTCTAGTCTTCCTCCTGTTGAGGCAGTATAACACCATATATCCTGCTCTAGTCTTCCTCTTGTTGAGGCAGTATAACACCATATATCCTGCTCTAGTCTTCCTCCTGTTGAGGCAGTATAACACCATAGTCTCCTCTTGTTGAGGCAGTATAACACCATATCTCCTGAGTCTTCCTCCTGTTGAGGTAGTATAATATCATATATTCTGCTCTAGTCATCCTCCTGTTGAGGCAGTATAACACCATATATCCTGCTCTAGTCTTCCTCTTGTTGAGGCAGTATAACACCATATCTCCTGCTCTAGTCTTCCTCCTGTTGAGAAGGTATAACACCATATCTCCTGCTCTAGTCGTCCTCCTGTTGAGGCAGTATAATATCGTATCTCCTGCTCTAGTCTTCCTCCTGTTGAGGTAGTATAACACCATATATCCTGCTCTAGTCTTCCTCCTATTGAGGTAGTATAACACCATATCTCCTGCTCTAGTCTTCCTCTTGTTGAGGCAGTATAACACCATATCTCCTGCTCTAGTCTTCCTCCTGTTGAGAAGGTATAACACCATATCTCCTGCTCTAGTCTTCCTCCTGTTGAGGTAGTATAACACCATATCTCCTGCTCTAGTCTTCCTCCTGTTGAGGCAGTAAAACACCATATCTCCTGCTCTAGTCGTCCTCTTGTTGAGGTAATATAATATCATATATTCTGCTCTAGTCATCCTCCTGTTGAGGCAGTATAACACCATATATCCGGCTCTAGTCTTCCTCTTGTTGAGGCAGTATAACACCATATCTCCTGCTCTAGTCTTCCTCCTGTTGAGGTAGTATAACACCATATCTCCTGCTCTAGTCTTCCTCCTGTTGAGGTAGTATAACACCATATCTCCTGCTCTAGTCTTCCTCCTGTTGAGGCAGTAAAACACCATATCTCCTGCTCTAGTCGTCCTCTTGTTGAGGTAGTATAATATCATATATTCTGCTCTAGTCATCCTCCTGTTGAGGCAGTATAACACCATATCTCCTGCTCTAGTCTTCCTCTTGTTGAGGTAGTATAACACCATATCTCCTGCTCTAGTCTTCCTCCTTGTTGAGGTAGTATAATATCATATATTCTGCTCTAGTCGTCCTCCTGTTCAGAAGGTATAGCACCATATATCCTGCTCTAGTCTTCCTCTTGTTGAGGTAGTATAATATCATATCTCCTGCTCTAGTCTTCCTCCTTGTTGAGGTAGTATAATATCATATATTCTGCTCTAGTCGTCCTCCTGTTCAGAAGGTATAACACCATATATCCTGCTCTAGTCTTCCTCCTTGTTGAGGTAGTATAATATCATATATTCTGCTCTAGTCGTCCTCCTGTTCAGAAGGTATAACACCATATCTCCTGCTCTAGTCTTCCTCCTGTTGAGGTAGTATAATATCATATCTCCTGCTCTAGTCGTCCTCTTGTTGAGGTAGTATAATATCATATATTCTGCTCTAGTCGTCCTCCTGTTGAGGCAGTATAACAGCATATCTCCTGCTCTAGTCTTCCTCTTGTTGAGGTAGTATAACACCATATCTCCTGCTCTAGTCTTCCTCTTGTTGAGGTAGTATAACACCATATCTCCTGCTCTAGTCTTCCTCCTGTTGAGGTAGTATAATATCATATATCCTGCTCTAGTCTTCCTCCTGTTGAGGCAGTATAACACCATATCTCCTGCTCTAGTCTTCCTCCTGTTGAGGTAGTATAATATCATATATCCTGCTCTAGTCTTCCTCCTGTTGAGGCAGTATAACACCATATCTCCTGCTCTAGTCTTCCTCCTGTTGAGGTAGTATAATATCATATATCCTGCTCTAGTTTTCCTCTTGTTGAGGCAGTATAACACCATATATCCTGCTCTAGTCTTGCTCCTGTTGAGAAGGTATAACACCATATCTCCTGCTCTAGTCATCCTCCTGTTGAGGCAGTATAACACCATATCTCCTGCTCTAGTCTTCCTCTTGTTGAGGTAGTATAACACCATATCTCCTGCTCTAGTCTTCCTCCTGTTGAGGTAGTATAATATCATATATCCTGCTCTAGTCTTCCTCTTGTTGAGGCAGTATAACACCATATCTCCTGCTCTAGTCTTGCTCCTGTTGAGAAGGTATAACACCATATCTCCTGCTCTAGTCTTCCTCCTGTTGAGGCAGTATAACACCATATCTCCTGCTCTAGTCGTCCTCTTGTTGAGGTAGTATAATATCATATATCCTGCTCTAGTCTTCCTCCTGTTGAGGCAGTATAACACCATATCTCCTGCTCTAGTCTTCCTCCTGTTCAGAAGGTATAACACCATATCTCCTGCTCTAGTCTTCCTCCTGTTGAGGCAGTATAACACCATATCTCCTGCTCTAGTCGTCCTCCTGTTGAGGTAGTATAACATCATATCTCCTGCTCTAGTCTTCCTCCTGTTGAGGCAGTATAACACCATATCTCCTGCTCTAGTCTTCCTCCTATTGAGGTAGTATAACACCATATCTCCTGCTCTAGTCTTCCTCCTATTGAGGTAGTATAACACCATATCTCCTGCTCTAGTCTTCCTCCTGTTCAGAAGGTATAACACCATATATCCTGCTCTAGTCTTCCTCCTTGTTGAGGCAGTATAAAACCATATCTCCTGCTCTAGTCGTCCTCCTGTTCAGAAGGTATAACACCATATATCCTGCTCTAGTCTTCCTCCTGTTGAGGCAGTATAACACCATATATCCTGCTCTAGTCTTCCTCCTGTTGAGGTAGTATAACACCATATATCCTGCTCTAGTCTTCCTCCTGTTGAGGCAGTATAACACCATATCTCCTGCTCTAGTCGTCCTCCTGTTCAGAAGGTATAACACCATATATCCTGCTCTAGTCTTCCTCTTGTTGAGGCAGTATAACACCATATATCCTGCTCTAGTCTTCCTCCTGTTGAGGTAGTATAACACCATATATCCTGCTCTAGTCTTCCTCCTGTTGAGGTAGTATAACACCATATATTCTGCTATAGTCTCCTCTTGTTGAGGTAGTATAATATCATATATTCTGCTCTATCATCCTCCTGTTGAGGCAGTATAACTAGTCTTCCTCCTTGTAGTATAACACCATATATCCTGCTCTAGTCACCATATCCCTGCTCTATTGTTGAGGTAGTATAACACCATATCTCCTGCTCTAGTCTTCCTCTTGTTGAGGCAGTATAACACCATATCTCCTGCTCTAGTCTTCCTCCTGTTGAGAAGGTATAACACCATATATCCTGCTCTAGTCTTCCTCCTGTTGAGGTAGTATAACACCATAGTCTTCCTCCTGCAGTAAAACACCATAGTCTAGTCTTCCTCCTGTTGAGGTAGTATAATATCATATATTCTGCTCTAGTCATCCTCCTGTTGAGGCAGTATAACACCATATCCTGCTGCTCTAGTCGTCCTCCTTGTTCCTGTTGAGGTCTATATCTCCTGCTCTAGTCTCCTTGTTGAGGTAGTATAATATCATATATTCTGCTCTAGTCTTCCTCCTTGTTGAGTAGTATAACACCATATCTCCTGCTCTAGTCTTCCTCCTGTTGAGGTCTTCCTCCTTGTTGAGTAGTATAATACCATATATCCTGCTCTAGTCTTCCTCCTGAGGTAGTATAATATCATTGAGTCTTAGTATAATATCATATCTCCTGCTCTAGTCTTCCTCCTGTTGAGGTAGTATAACACCATATCTCCTGCTCTAGTCTTCCTCCTGTTGAGGTAGTATAATATCATATATCCTGTATAAGTATACCATATCTCCTGCTCTAGTCTCCTCCTCCTGTTGAGGCAGTATAACACCATATCTCCTGCTCTAGTCTTCCTCCTGTTGAGGTAGTATAATATCATATATCCTGAGGTAGTATAATACCATATATCCTGCTCTAGTCTTCCTCCTTGTTGAGGTAGTATAACACCATATCTCCTATATCCTGCTCTAGTCTTCCTCCTGTTGAGGTAGTATAACACCATATCTCCTGCTCTAGTCTTCCTCCTTGTTGAGGTCTTATATCCTCCTGTTGAGGCAGTATAACACCATATCTCCTGCTCTAGTCCTGCTCTAGTCTCCTCCTGTTGAAGTATAACACCATATCCTGCTCTAGTCTTCCTCCTGTTGAGGTAGTATAACACCATATATCTTATCTCCTCCTGTAGTCGTCCTAGGTAGAAGGTATAACACCATATATCCTGCTCTAGTCTTCCTCTTGTTGAGGCAGTATAACACCATATATCCTGCTCTAGTCTTCCTCCTGTTGAGGTAGTATAACTATCCATATATCCTGCTCTAGTCTTCCTCCTGTTGAGGTAGTATAACACCATATATTCTGCTCTAGTCTTCCTCTTGTTGAGGTAGTATAATATCATATATCCTGCTCTAGTCATCCTCCTGTTGAGGCAGTATAACACCATATCTCCTGCTCTAGTCTTCCTCCTGTTGAGGTAGTATAACACCATATATCCTGCTCTAGTCTTCCTCCTATTGAGGTAGTATAACACCATCTCCTGCTCTAGTCTTCCTCTGTTGAGGCAGTATAACACCATATCTCCTGCTCTAGTCTTCCTCCTGTTGAGAAGGTATAACACCATATGTCCTGCTCTAGTCTTCCTCCTGTTGAGGTAGTAGTCTTCCTCCTGTTGAGGCAGTATAACACCATATCTCCTGCTCTAGTCTTCCTCTTGTTGAGGTAGTATAATATCATGTTGCTCTAGTCAGTCCTGTTGAGGCAGTATAACACCATATATCCTGCTCTAGTCTTCCTCCTGTTGAGGTAGTATAACACCATATCTCCTGCTCTAGTCTTCCTCCTTGTTGAGGTAGTATAATATCATATATTCTGCTAGTCTAGTCGTCCTCCTGTTCAGAAGGTATAACACCATATATCCTCTAGTCTTCCTCTTGTTGAGGTCATATATCCTCTCCTGCTTCCTCCTCCTTGTTGAGGTAGTATAACACCATATCTCCTGCTCTAGTCTTCCTCCTGTTGAGGTAGTATAATATCATATCTCCTGCTCTAGTCTTCCTCTTGTTGAGGTAGTATAATATCATATCTCCTGCTGCTCTAGTCTTCCTCCTTGTTGAGGTAGTATAATATCATATCTCCTGCTCTAGTCTTCCTCCTTGTTGAGGTAGTATAATATCATATATCCTGCTCTAGTCTTCCTCCTTGTTGAGGTAGTATAATATCATATCTCCTGCTCTAGTCTTCCTCCTTGTTGAGGTAGTATAATATCATATCTCCTGCTCTAGTCTTCCTCCTTGTTGAGGTAGTATAATATCATATATCCTGCTCTAGTCTTCCTCCTTGTTGAGGTAGTATAATATCATATCTCCTGCTCTAGTCTTCCTCCTTGTTGAGGTAGTATAATATCATATCTCCTGCTCTAGTCTTCCTCCTTGTTGAGGTAGTATAATATCATATATCCTGCTCTAGTCGTCCTCCTGTTCAGAAGGTATAACACCATATCTCCTGCTCTAGTCTTCCTCCTGTTGAGGTAGTATAATATCATATCTCCTGCCCTAGTCTTCCTCTTGTTGAGGTAGTATAACACCATATCTCCTGCTCTAGTCTTCCTCCTGTTGAGGTAGTATAATATCATATATCCTGCTCTAGTCTTCCTCCTGTTGAGGCAGTATAACACCATATCTCCTGCTCTAGTCTTCCTCCTGTTGAGGTAGTATAATATCATATATCCTGCTCTAGTCTTCCTCCTGTTGAGGCAGTATAACACCATATCTCCTGCTCTAGTCTTCCTCCTGTTGAGGTAGTATAATATCATATATCCTGCTCTAGTCTTCCTCTTGTTGAGGTAGTATAACACCATATCTCCTGCTCTAGTCTTCCTCTTGTTGAGGTAGTATAACACCATATCTCCTGCTCTAGTCTTCCTCCTGTTGAGGTAGTATAATATCATATATCCTGCTCTAGTCTTCCTCTTGTTGAGGCAGTATAACACCATATCTCCTGCTCTAGTCTTCCTCCTGTTGAGGTAGTATAACACCATATCTCCTGCTCTAGTCTTCCTCCTGTTGAGGTAGTAAAACACCATGTCTCCTGCTCTAGTCTTCCTCTTGTTGAGGTAGTATAATATCATATATTCTGCTCTAGTCATCCTCCTGTTGAGGCAGTATAACACCATATCTCCTGCTCTAGTCTTCCTCCTTGTTGAGGTAGTATAATATCATATATTCTGCTCTAGTCGTCCTCCTGTTCAGAAGGTATAACACCATATATCCTGCTCTAGTCTTCCTCTTGTTGAGGCATTATAACACCATATCTCCTGCTCTAGTCTTCCTCCTGTTCAGAAGGTATAACACCATATATCCTGCTCTAGTCTTCCTCCTTGTTGAGGCAGTATAAAACCATATCTCCTGCTCTAGTCGTCCTCCTGTTCAGAAGGTATAACACCATATATCCTGCTCTAGTCTTCCTCCTGTTGAGGCAGTATAACACCATATATCCTGCTCTAGTCTTCCTCCTGTTGAGGTAGTATAACACCATATATCCTGCTCTAGTCTTCCTCCTGTTGAGGCAGTATAACACCATATCTCCTGCTCTAGTCGTCCTAATTGTTCAGAAGGTATAACACCATATATCCTGCTCTAGTCTTCCTCTTGTTGAGGCAGTATAACACCATATATCCTGCTCTAGTCTTCCTCCTGTTGAGGTAGTATAACACCATATATCCTGCTCTAGTCTTCCTCCTGTTGAGGTAGTATAACACCATATATTCTGCTATAGTCGTCCTCTTGTTGAGGTAGTATAATATCATATATTCTGCTCTAGTCATCCTCCTGTTGAGGCAGTATAACACCATATATCCTGCTCTAGTCTTCCTCCTGTTGAGGTAGTATAACACCATATATCCTGCTCTAGTCTTCCTCCTATTGAGGTAGTATAACACCATATCTCCTGCTCTAGTCTTCCTCTTGTTGAGGCAGTATAACACCATATCTCCTGCTCTAGTCTTCCTCCTGTTGAGAAGGTATAACACCATATCTCCTGCTCTAGTCTTCCTCCTGTTGAGGTAGTATAACACCATATCTCCTGCTCTAGTCTTCCTCCTGTTGAGGCAGTAAAACACCATATCTCCTGCTCTAGTCGTCCTCTTGTTGAGGTAGTATAATATCATATATTCTGCTCTAGTCATCCTCCTGTTGAGGCAGTATAACACCATATCTCTCTAGTCTTCCTCTTGTTGAGGCAGTATAACACCATATCCCTGCTCTAGTCTTCCTCCTGTTGAGGTAGTATAACACCATATATCCTGCTCTAGTCTTCCTCCTGTTGAGGCAGTATAACACCATATCTCCTGCTCTAGTCTTCCTCCTGTTCAGAAGGTATAACACCATATATCCTGCTCTAGTCTTCCTCTTGTTGAGGCAGTATAACACCATATATCCTGCTCTAGTCTTCCTCCTGTTGAGGTAGTATAACACCATATATCCTGCTCTAGTCTTCCTCCTGTTGAGGTAGTATAACACCATATATTCTGCTCTAGTCTTCCTCCTGTTGAGGTAGTATAACACCATATCTCCTGCTCTAGTCTTCCTCTTGTTGAGGCAGTATAACACCATATCTCCTGCTCTAGTCTTCCTCCTGTTGAGAAGGTATAACACCATATCTCCTGCTCTAGTCTTCCTCCTGTTGAGGTAGTATAACACCATATCTCCTGCTCTAGTCTTCCTCCTGTTGAGGCAGTAAAACACCATATCTCCTGCTCTATAGGTAGTATAATATCATATATTCTGCTCTGTCTCCTCCTGTTGAGGCAGTATAACACCATATATCCGGCTCTAGTCTCCTCTTGTTGAGGCAGTATAACACCATATCTCCTGCTCTAGTCTTCCTCCTGTTGAGGTAGTATAACACCATATCTCCTGCTCTAGTCTTCCTCCTGTTGAGGTAGTATAACACCATATCTCCTGCTCTAGTCTTCCTCCTGTTGAGGCAGTATAACACCATATCTCCTGCTCTAGTCGTCCTCTTGTTGAGGTAGTATAATATCATATATTCTGCTCTAGTCATCCTCCTGTTGAGGCAGTATAACACCATATATCCCTGCTCTAGTCTTCCTCTTGTTGAGGCAGTATAACAGTAGGTAGTATAACACATATCTCCTGCTCTAGTCTTCCTCCTGTTGAGGTAGTATAACACCATATATCCTGCTCTAGTCTTCCTCCTGTTGAGGTAGTATAACACCATATATCCTGCTCTAGTCTTCCTCCTGTTGAGGTAGTATAACACCATATATTCTGCTATAGTCGTCCTCTTGTTGAGGTAGTATAATATAATATATTCTGCTCTAGTCATCCTCCTGTTGAGGCAGTATAACACCATATATCCTGCTCTAGTCTTCCTCCTGTTGAGGTAGTATAACACCATATATCCTGCCTAGTCTTCCTCCTATTGAGTCACCATATCTCCTGCTCCAGTCTTCCTCTTGTTGAGGCAGTATAACACCATATCTCCTGCTCTAGTCTTCCTCCTGTTGAGAAGGTATAACACCATATCTCCTGCTCTAGTCTTCCTCCTGTTGAGGTAGTATAACACCATATATCCTGCTCTAGTCTTCCTCCTGTTGAGGCAGTATAACACCATATCTCCTGCTCTAGTCTCCTCTTGTTGAGGTAGTATAATATCATATATTCTGCTCTAGTCATCCTCCTGTTGAGGCAGTATAACACCATATATCCTGCTCTAGTCTTCCTCTTGTTGAGGCAGTATAACACCATATCTCCTGCTCTAGTCTTCCTCCTGTTGAGGTAGTATAACACCATATATCCTGCTCTAGTCTTCCTCCTGTTGAGGCAGTATAACACCATATCTCCTGCTCTAGTCGTCCTCCTGTTCAGTATAACACCATATATCCTGCTCTAGTCTTCCTCTGTTGAGGTAGTATAACACCATATATCCTGCTCTAGTCTTCCTCCTGTTGAGGTAGTATAACACCATATCCTGCTCTAGTCTTCCTCCTGTTGAGGTAGTATAACACCATATATTCTGCTATAGTCGTCCTCTTGTTGAGGTAGTATAATATCATATATTCTGCTCTAGTCATCCTCCTGTTGAGGCAGTATAACACCATCCTGCTCTAGTCTTCCTCCTGTTGAGGTAGTATAACACCATATATCCTGCTCTAGTCTTCCTCCTATTGAGGTAGTATAACACCATATCTCCTGCTCCAGTCTTCCTCTTGTTGAGGCAGTATAACACCATATCTCCTGCTCTAGTCTTCCTCCTGTTGAGAAGGTATAACACCATATCTCCTGCTCTAGTCTTCCTCCTGTTGAGGTAGTATAACACCATATCTCCTGCTCTAGTCTTCCTCCTGTTGAGGCAGTAAAACACCATATCTCCTGCTCTAGTCGTCCTCTTGTTGAGGTAGTATAATATCATATATTCTGCTGTCATCCTCCTGTTGAGGCAGTATAACACCATATATCCGTCTAGTCTTCCTCTTGTTGAGGCAGTATAACACCATATCTCCTGCTCTAGTCTTCCTCCTGTTGAGGTAGTATAACACCATATATCCTGCTCTAGTCTTCCTCCTGTTGAGGCAGTATAACACCATATCTCCTGCTCTAGTCGTCCTCCTGTTCAGAAGGTATAACACCATATATCCTGCTCTAGTCTTCCTCTTGTTGAGGCAGTATAACACCATATATCCTGCTCTAGTCTTCCTCCTGTTGAGGTAGTATAACACCATATATCCTGCTCTAGTCTCCTCCTGTTGAGGTAGTATAACACCATATATTCTGCTCGTCCTTTGTTGAGGTAGTATAATATCATATATTCTGCTCTAGTCATCCTCCTGTTGAGGCAGTATAACACCATATATCCTGCTCTAGTCTTCCTCCTGTTGAGGTAGTATAACACCATATATCCTGCTCTAGTCTTCCTCCTATTGAGGTAGTATAACACCATATCTCCTGCTCCAGTCTTCCTCTTGTTGAGGCAGTATAACACCATATCTCCTGCTCTAGTCTTCCTCCTGTTGAGAAGGTATAACACCATATCTCCTGCTCTAGTCTTCCTCCTGTTGAGGTAGTATAACACCATATCTCCTGCTCTAGTCTTCCTCCTGTTGAGGCAGTAAAACACCATATCTCCTGCTCTAGTCGTCCTCTTGTTGAGGTAGTATAATATCATATATTCTGCTCTAGTCATCTAGTATAACACCATTATCCTCTAGTCTTCCTCTTGTTGAGGCAGTATAACACCATATCTCCTGCTCTAGTCTTCCTCCTGTTGAGGTAGTATAACACCATATCTCCTGCTCTAGTCTTCCTCCTGTTGAGGTAGTATAACACCATATCTCCTGCTCTAGTCTTCCTCCTGTTGAGGCAGTAAAACACCATATCTCCTGCTCTAGTCTTCCTCTTGTTGAGGTAGTATAATATCATATATTCTGCTCTAGTCATCCTCCTGTTGAGGCAGTATAACACCATATATCCGGCTCTAGTCTTCCTCTTGTTGAGGCAGTATAACACCATATCTCCTGCTCTAGTCTTCCTCCTGTTGAGGTAGTATAACACCATATCTCCTGCTCTAGTCTTCCTCCTGTTGAGGTAGTATAACACCATATATCCTGCTCTAGTCTTCCTCCTGTTGAGGTAGTATAACACCATATATCCTGCCTAGTCTTCTCCTGTTGAGTCACCATTATTCTGCTCCCTCTTGTTGAGGTAGTATAATATAATATATTCTGCTCTAGTCATCCTCCTGTTGAGGCAGTATAACACCATATATCCTGCTCTAGTCTTCCTCCTGTTGAGGTAATAACACCATATATCCTGCTCTAGTCTTCCTCCTATTGAGGTAGTATAACACCATATCTCCTGCTCCAGTCTTCCTCTTGTTGAGGCAGTATAACACCATATCTCCTGCTCTAGTCTTCCTCCTGTTGAGAAGGTATAACACCATATCTCCTGCTCTAGTCTTCCTCCTGTTGAGGTAGTATAACACCATATCTCCTGCTCTAGTCTTCCTCCTGTTGAGGCAGTAAAACACCATATCTCCTGCTCTAGTCGTCCTCTTGTTGAGGTAGTATAATATCATATATTCTGCTCCATCCTCCTGTTGAGGCAGTATAACACCATATATCCTGCTCTAGTCTTCCTCTTGTTGAGGCAGTATAACACCATATCTCCTGCTCTAGTCTTCCTCCTGTTGAGGTAGTATAACACCATATATCCTGCTCTAGTCTTCCTCCTGTTGAGGCAGTATAACACCATATCTCCTGCTCTAGTCGTCCTCCTGTTCAGAAGGTATAACACCATATATCCTGCTCTAGTCTTCCTCTTGTTGAGGCAGTATAACACCATATATCCTGCTCTAGTCTTCCTCCTGTTGAGGTAGTATAACACCATATATCCTGCTCTAGTCTTCCTCCTGTTGAGGTAGTATAACACCATATATTCTGCTATAGTCGTCCTCTTGTTGAGGTAGTATAATATCATATATTCTGCTCTAGTCATCCTCCTGTTGAGGCAGTATAACACCATATATCCTGCTCTAGTCTTCCTCCTGTTGAGGTAGTATAACACCATATATCCTGCTCTAGTCTTCCTCCTATTGAGGTAGTATAACACCATATCTCCTGCTCCAGTCTTCCTCTTGTTGAGGCAGTATAACACCATATCTCCTGCTCTAGTCTTCCTCCTGTTGAGAAGGTATAACACCATATCTCCTGCTCTAGTCTTCCTCCTGTTGAGGTAGTATAACACCATATCTCCTGCTCTAGTCTTCCTCCTGTTGAGGCAGTAAAACACCATATCTCCTGCTCTAGTCGTCCTCTTGTTGAGGTAGTATAATATCATATATTCTGCTCTAGTCATCCTCCTGTTGAGGCAGTATAACACCATATATCCGGCTCTAGTCTTCCTCTTGTTGAGGCAGTATAACACCATATCTCCTGCTAGTCTTCCTCCTGTTGAGGTAGTATAACACCATATCTCCTGCTCTAGTCTTCCTCCTGTTGAGGTAGTATAACACCATATCTCCTGCTCTAGTCTTCCTCCTGTTGAGGCAGTATAACACCATATCTCCTGCTCTAGTCGTCCTCTTGTTGAGGTAGTATAATATCATATATTCTGCTCTAGTCATCCTCCTGTTGAGGCAGTATAACACCATATATCCGGCTCTAGTCTTCCTCTTGTTGAGGCAGTATAACACCATATCTCCTGCTCTAGTCTTCCTCCTGTTGAGGTAGTATAACACCATATCTCCTGCTCTAGTCTTCCTCCTGTTGAGGTAGTATAACACCATATCTCCTGCTCTAGTCTTCCAGTAAAACACCATATCTCCTGCTCTAGTCGTCCTCTTGTTGAGGTAGTATAATATCATATATTCTGCTCTAGTCATCCTCCTGTTGAGGCAGTATAACACCATATCTCCTGCTCTAGTCTTCCTCTTGTTGAGGTAGTATAACACCATATATCCTGCTCTAGTCTTCCTCCTTGTTGAGGTAGTATAATATCATATATTCTGCTCTAGTCGTCCTCCTGTTCAGAAGGTATAACACCATATATCCTGCTCTAGTCTTCCTCTTGTTGAGGTAGTATAATATCATATCTCCTGCTCTAGTCTTCCTCCTTGTTGAGGTAGTATAATATCATATATTCTGCTCTAGTCTTCCTCCTGTTGAGGTAGTATAATATCATATCTCCTGCTCTAGTCTTCCTCCTTGTTGAGGTAGTATAATATCATATATCCTGCTCTAGTCGTCCTCCTGTTGAGGTAGTATAATATCATATCTCCTGCTCTAGTCTTCCTCTTGTTGAGGTAGTATAATATCATATCTCCTGCTCTAGTCTTCCTCCTTGTTGAGGTAGTATAATATCATATCTCCTGCTCTAGTCTTCCTCCTTGTTGAGGTAGTATAATATCATATATCCTGCTCTAGTCTTCCTCCTTGTTGAGGTAGTATAATATCATATCTCCTGCTCTAGTCTTCCTCCTTGTTGAGGTAGTATAATATCATATCTCCTGCTCTAGTCTTCCTCCTTGTTGAGGTAGTATAATATCATATATCCTGCTCTAGTCTTCCTCCTTGTTGAGGTAGTATAATATCATATCTCCTGCTCTAGTCTTCCTCCTTGTTGAGGTAGTATAATATCATATCTCCTGCTCTAGTCTTCCTCCTTGTTGAGGTAGTATAATATCATATATCCTGCTCTAGTCTTCCTCCTGTTGAGAAGGTATAACACCATATCTCCTGCTCTAGTCTTCCTCCTGTTGAGGTAGTATAATATCATATCTCCTGCCCTAGTCTTCCTCTTGTTGAGGTAGTATAACACCATATCTCCTGCTCTAGTCTTCCTCCTGTTGAGGTAGTATAATATCATATATCCTGCTCTAGTCTTCCTCCTGTTGAGGCAGTATAACACCATATCTCCTGCTCTAGTCTTCCTCCTGTTGAGGTAGTATAATATCATATATCCTGCTCTAGTCTTCCTCCTGTTGAGGCAGTATAACACCATATCTCCTGCTCTAGTCTTCCTCCTGTTGAGGTAGTATAATATCATATATCCTGCTCTAGTCTTCCTCTTGTTGAGGTAGTATAACACCATATCTCCTGCTCTAGTCTTCCTCCTGTTGAGGTAGTATAATATCATATATCCTGCTCTAGTCTTCCTCTTGTTGAGGCAGTATAACACCATATCTCCTGCTCTAGTCTTGCTCCTGTTGAGAAGGTATAACACCATATCTCCTGCTCTAGTCTTCCTCCTGTTGAGGTAGTAAAACACCATGTCTCCTGCTCTAGTCGTCCTCTTGTTGAGGTAGTATAATATCATATATTCTGCTCTAGTCATCCTCCTGTTGAGGCAGTATAACACCATATCTCCTGCTCTAGTCTTCCTCCTTGTTGAGGTAGTATAATATCATATATTCTGCTCTAGTCGTCCTCCCTGTTCAGAAGGTATAACACCATATATCCTGCTCTAGTCTTCCTCTTGTTGAGGCAGTATAACACCATATCTCCTGCTCTAGTCTTCCTCCTGTTCAGAAGGTATAACACCATTATCCTGCTCTAGTCTTCCTCCTTGTTGAGGCAGTATAAAACCATATCTCCTGCTCTAGTCGTCCTCCTGTTCAGAAGGTATAACACCATATATCCTGCTCTAGTCTTCCTCCTGTTGAGGCAGTATAACACCATATATCCTGCTCTAGTCTTCCTCCTGTTGAGGTAGTATAACACCATATATCCTGCTCTAGTCTTCCTCCTGTTGAGGCAGTATAACACCATATCTCCTGCTCTAGTCGTCCTAATTGTTCAGAAGGTATAACACCATATATCCTGCTCTAGTCTTCCTCTTGTTGAGGCAGTATAACACCATATATCCTGCTCTAGTCTTCCTCCTGTTGAGGTAGTATAACACCATATATCCTGCTCTAGTCTTCCTCCTGTTGAGGTAGTATAACACCATATATTCTGCTATAGTCGTCCTCTTGTTGAGGTAGTATAATATCATATATTCTGCTCTAGTCATCCTCCTGTTGAGGCAGTATAACACCATATATCCTGCTCTAGTCTTCCTCCTGTTGAGGTAGTATAACACCATATATCCTGCTCTAGTCTTCCTCCTATTGAGGTAGTATAACACCATATCTCCTGCTCTAGTCTTCCTCTTGTTGAGGCAGTATAACACCATATCTCCTGCTCTAGTCTTCCTCCTGTTGAGAAGGTATAACACCATATGTCCTGCTCTAGTCTTCCTCCTGTTGAGGTAGTATAACACCATATCTCCTGCTCTAGTCTTCCTCCTGTTGAGGCAGTAAAACACCATATCTCCTGCTCTAGTCGTCCTCTTGTTGAGGTAGTATAATATCATATATTCTGCTCTAGTCATCCTCCTGTTGAGGCAGTATAACACCATATCTCCTGCTCTAGTCTTCCTCCTGTTGAGGTAGTATAACACCATATATCCTGCTCTAGTCTTCCTCCTTGTTGAGGTAGTATAATATCATATATTCTGCACTAGTCGTCCTCCTGGTCAGAAGGTATAACACCATATATCCTGCTCTAGTCTTCCTCTTGTTGAGGTAGTATAATATCATATCTCCTGCTCTAGTCTTCCTCCTTGTTGAGGTAGTATAATATCATATATTCTGCTCTAGTCTTCCTCCTGTTGAGGTAGTAGTCTTCTCCTGTTGAGGTAGTATAATATCATATCTCCTGCTCTAGTCTTCCTCTTGTTGAGGTAGTATAATATCATATCTCCTGCTCTAGTCTTCCTCCTTGTTGAGGTAGTATAATATCATATCTCCTGCTCTAGTCTTCCTCCTTGTTGAGGTAGTATAATATCATATATCCTGCTCTAGTCTTCCTCCTTGTTGAGGTAGTATAATATCATATCTCCTGCTCTAGTCTTCCTCCTTGTTGAGGTAGTATAATATCATATCTCCTGCTCTAGTCTTCCTCCTTGTTGAGGTAGTATAATATCATATATCCTGCTCTAGTCTTCCTCCTTGTTGAGGTAGTATAATATCATATCTCCTGCTCTAGTCTTCCTCCTTGTTGAGGTAGTATAATATCATATCTCCTGCTCTAGTCTTCCTCCTTGTTGAGGTAGTATAATATCATATATCCTGCTCTAGTCGTCCTCCTGTTCAGAAGGTATAACACCATATCTCCTGCTCTAGTCTTCCTCCTGTTGAGGTAGTATAATATCATATCTCCTGCCCTAGTCTTCCTCTTGTTGAGGTAGTATAACACCATATCTCCTGCTCTAGTCTTCCTCCTGTTGAGGTAGTATAATATCATATATCCTGCTCTAGTCTTCCTCCTTGTTGAGGCAGTATAACACCATATCTCCTGCTCTAGTCTTCCTCCTGTTGAGGTAGTATAATATCATATATCCTGCTCTAGTCTTCCTCCTGTTGAGGCAGTATAACACCATATCTCCTGCTCTAGTCTTCCTCCTGTTGAGGTAGTATAATATCATATATCCTGCTCTAGTCTTCCTCTTGTTGAGGTAGTATAACACCATATCTCCTGCTCTAGTCTTCCTCTTGTTGAGGTAGTATAACACCATATCTCCTGCTCTAGTCTCACTCCTGTTGAGGTAGTATAATATCATATATCCTGCTCTAGTCTTCCTCTTGTTGAGGCAGTATAACACCATATCTCCTGCTCTAGTCTTCCTCTTGTTGAGGTAGTAAAACACCATATCTCCTGCTCTAGTCTTCCTCCTGTTGAGGTAGTAAAACACCATATCTCCTGCTCTAGTCTTCCTCCTTGTTGAGGTAGTATAATATCATATATTCTGCTCTAGTCATCCTCCTGTTGAGGCAGTATAACACCATATCTCCTGCTCTAGTCTTCCTCCTTGTTGAGGTAGTATAATATCATATATTCTGCTCTAGTCGTCCTCCTGTTCAGAAGGTATAACACCATATATCCTGCTCTAGTCTTCCTCTTGTTGAGGCATTATAACACCATATCTCCTGCTCTAGTCTTCCTCCTGTTCAGAAGGTATAACACCATATATCCTGCTCTAGTCTTCCTCCTTGTTGAGGCAGTATAACACCATATCTCCTGCTCTAGTCGTCCTCCTGTTCAGAAGGTATAACACCATATATCCTGCTCTAATCTTCCTCCTGTTGAGGCAGTATAACACCATATATCCTGCTCTAGTCTTCCTCCTGTTGAGGTAGTATAACACCATATATCCTGCTCTAGTCTTCCTCCTGTTGAGGCAGTATAACACCATATCTCCTGCTCTAGTCGTCCTCCTGTTCAGAAGGTATAACACCATATATCCTGCTCTAGTCTTCCTCTTGTTGAGGCAGTATAACACCATATCCTGCTCTAGTCTTCCTCCTGTTGAGGTAGTATAACACCATATATCCTGCTCTAGTCTTCCTCCTGTTGAGGTAGTATAACACCATATATTCTGCTATAGTCGTCCTCTTGTTGAGGTAGTATAATATAATATATTCTGCTCTAGTCATCCTCCTGTTGAGGCAGTATAACACCATATATCCTGCTCTAGTCTTCCTCCTGTTGAGGTAGTATAACACCATATATCCTGCTCTAGTCTTCCTCCTATTGAGGTAGTATAACACCATATCTCCTGCTCCAGTCTTCCTCTTGTTGAGGCAGTATAACACCATATCTCCTGCTCTAGTCTTCCTCCTGTTGAGAAGGTATAACACCATATCTCCTGCTCTAGTCTTCCTCCTGTTGAGGTAGTATAACACCATATCTCCTGCTCTAGTCTTCCTCCTGTTGAGGCAGTAAAACACCATATCTCCTGCTCTAGTCGTCCTCTTGTTGAGGTAGTATAATATCATATATTCTGCTCTAGTCATCCTCCTGTTGAGGCAGTATAACACCATATATCCGGCTCTAGTCTTCCTCTTGTTGAGGCAGTATAACACCATATCTCCTGCTCTAGTCTTCCTCCTGTTGAGGTAGTATAACACCATATATCCTGCTCTAGTCTTCCTCCTGTTGAGGCAGTATAACACCATATCTCCTGCTCTAGTCGTCCTCCTGTTCAGAAGGTATAACACCATATATCCTGCTCTAGTCTTCCTCTTGTTGAGGCAGTATAACACCATATATCCTGCTCTAGTCTTCCTCCTGTTGAGGTAGTATAACACCATATATCCTGCTCTAGTCTTCCTCCTGTTGAGGTAGTATAACACCATATATTCTGCTATAGTCGTCCTCTTGTTGAGGTAGTATAATATCATATATTCTGCTCTAGTCATCCTCCTGTTGAGGCAGTATAACACCATATATCCTGCTCTAGTCTTCCTCCTGTTGAGGTAGTATAACACCATATATCCTGCTCTAGTCTTCCTCCTATTGAGGTAGTATAACACCATATCTCCTGCTCCAGTCTTCCTCTTGTTGAGGCAGTATAACACCATATCTCCTGCTCTAGTCTTCCTCCTGTTGAGAAGGTATAACACCATATCTCCTGCTCTAGTCTTCCTCCTGTTGAGGTAGTATAACACCATATCTCCTGCTCTAGTCTTCCTCCTGTTGAGGCAGTAAAACACCATATCTCCTGCTCTAGTCGTCCTCTTGTTGAGGTAGTATAATATCATATATTCTGCTCTAGTCATCCTCCTGTTGAGGCAGTATAACACCATATATCCGGCTCTAGTCTTCCTCTTGTTGAGGCAGTATAACACCATATCTCCTGCTCTAGTCTTCCTCCTGTTGAGGTAGTATAACACCATATCTCCTGCTCTAGTCTTCCTCCTGTTGAGGTAGTATAACACCATATCTCCTGCTCTAGTCTTCCTCCTGTTGAGGCAGTAAAACACCATATCTCCTGCTCTAGTCGTCCTCTTGTTGAGGTAGTATAATATCATATATTCTGCTCTAGTCATCCTCCTGTTGAGGCAGTATAACACCATATATCCGGCTCTAGTCTTCCTCTTGTTGAGGCAGTATAACACCATATCTCCTGCTCTAGTCTTCCTCCTGTTGAGGTAGTATAACACCATATCTCCTGCTCTAGTCTTCCTCCTGTTGAGGTAGTATAACACCATATCTCCTGCTCTAGTCTTCCTCCTGTTGAGGCAGTAAAACACCATATCTCCTGCTCTAGTCGTCCTCTTGTTGAGGTAGTATAATATCATATATTCTGCTCTAGTCATCCTCCTGTTGAGGCAGTATAACACCATATCTCCTGCTCTAGTCTTCCTCTTGTTGAGGTAGTATAACACCATATATCCTGCTCTAGTCTTCCTCCTTGTTGAGGTAGTATAATATCATATATTCTGCTCTAGTCGTCCTCCTGTTCAGAAGGTATAACACCATATATCCTGCTCTAGTCTTCCTCTTGTTGAGGTAGTATAATATCATATCTCCTGCTCTAGTCTTCCTCCTTGTTGAGGTAGTATAATATCATATATTCTGCTCTAGTCTTCCTCCTGTTGAGGTAGTATAATATCATATCTCCTGCTCTAGTCTTCCTCCTTGTTGAGGTAGTATAATATCATATATCCTGCTCTAGTCGTCCTCCTGTTGAGGTAGTATAATATCATATCTCCTGCTCTAGTCTTCCTCTTGTTGAGGTAGTATAATATCATATCTCCTGCTCTAGTCTTCCTCCTTGTTGAGGTAGTATAATATCATATCTCCTGCTCTAGTCTTCCTCCTTGTTGAGGTAGTATAATATCATATATCCTGCTCTAGTCTTCCTCCTTGTTGAGGTAGTATAATATCATATCTCCTGCTCTAGTCTTCCTCCTTGTTGAGGTAGTATAATATCATATCTCCTGCTCTAGTCTTCCTCCTTGTTGAGGTAGTATAATATCATATATCCTGCTCTAGTCTTCCTCCTTGTTGAGGTAGTATAATATCATATCTCCTGCTCTAGTCTTCCTCCTTGTTGAGGTAGTATAATATCATATCTCCTGCTCTAGTCTTCCTCCTTGTTGAGGTAGTATAATATCATATATCCTGCTCTAGTCGTCCTCCTGTTCAGAAGGTATAACACCATATCTCCTGCTCTAGTCTTCCTCCTGTTGAGGTAGTATAATATCATATCTCCTGCCCTAGTCTTCCTCTTGTTGAGGTAGTATAACACCATATCTCCTGCTCTAGTCTTCCTCCTGTTGAGGTAGTATAATATCATATATCCTGCTCTAGTCTTCCTCCTGTTGAGGCAGTATAACACCATATCTCCTGCTCTAGTCTTCCTCCTGTTGAGGTAGTATAATATCATATATCCTGCTCTAGTCTTCCTCCTGTTGAGGCAGTATAACACCATATCTCCTGCTCTAGTCTTCCTCCTGTTGAGGTAGTATAATATCATATATCCTGCTCTAGTCTTCCTCTTGTTGAGGTAGTATAACACCATATCTCCTGCTCTAGTCTTCCTCCTGTTGAGGTAGTATAATATCATATATCCTGCTCTAGTCTTCCTCTTGTTGAGGCAGTATAACACCATATCTCCTGCTCTAGTCTTGCTCCTGTTGAGAAGGTATAACACCATATCTCCTGCTCTAGTCTTCCTCCTGTTGAGGTAGTAAAACACCATATCTCCTGCTCTAGTCGTCCTCTTGTTGAGGTAGTATAATATCATATATTCTGCTCTAGTCATCCTCCTGTTGAGGCAGTATAACACCATATCTCCTGCTCTAGTCTTCCTCCTTGTTGAGGTAGTATAATATCATATATTCTGCTCTAGTCGTCCTCCTGTTCAGAAGGTATAACACCATATATCCTGCTCTAGTCTTCCTCTTGTTGAGGCAGTATAACACCATATCTCCTGCTCTAGTCTTCCTCCTGTTGAGGTAGTATAATATCATATCTCCTGCTCTAGTCTTCCTCTTGTTGAGGTAGTATAACACCATATCTCCTGCTCTAGTCTTCCTCTTGTTGAGGTAGTATAACACCATATCTCCTGCTATAATCTTCCTCCTGTTGAGGTAGTATAATATCATATATCCTGCTCTAGTCTTCCTCTTGTTGAGGCAGTATAACACCATATCTCCTGCTCTAGTCTTCCTCCTGTTGAGAAGGTATAACACCATATCTCCTGCTCTAGTCTTCCTCCTGTTGAGGTAGTAAAACACCATATCTCCTGCTCTAGTCGTCCTCTTGTTGAGGTAGTATAATATCATATATTCTGCTCTAGTCATCCTCCTGTTGAGGCAGTATAACACCATATCTCCTGCTCTAGTCTTCCTCCTGTTGAGGTAGTATAATATCATATCTCCTGCTCTAGTCTTCCTCTTGTTGAGGTTGTATAACACCATATCTCCTGCTCTAGTCTTCCTCCTGTTGAAGTAGAATAATATCATATATCCTGCTCTAGTCTTCCTCTTGTTGAGGTAGTATAACACCATATCTCCTGCTCTAGTCTTCCTCCTTGTTGAGGTAGTATAACACCATATCTCCTGCTCTAGTCTTCCTCTTGTTGAGGCAGTATAACACCATATCTCCTGCTCTAGTCTTCCTCCTTGTTGAGGTAGTATAATATCATATATTCTGCTCTAGTCGTCCTCCTGTTCAGAAGGTATAACACCATATCTCCTGCTCTAGTCTTCCTCCTGTTGAGGTAGTATAATATCATATCTCCTGCTCTAGTCTTCCTCCTGTTGAGGCAGTATAACACCATATCTCCTGCTCTAGTCTTCCTCCTGTTGAGGTAGTATAACACCATATATCCTGCTCTAGTCTTCCTCTTTTTGAGGCAGTATAACACCATATCTCCTGCTCTAGTCTTCCTCCTGTTGAGGTAGTATAACATCATATCTCCTGCTCTCGTCGTCCTCTTGTTGAGGTAGTATAATATCATATATTCTGCTCTAGTCGTCCTCCAGTTGAGGTAGTATAACATCATATCTCCTGCTCTAGTCTTCCTCCTGTTGAGGCAGTATAACACCATATATCCTGCTCTAGTCTTCCTCCTGTTGAGGTAGTATAACACCATATATCCTGCTCTCGTCTTCCTCCTTGTTGAGGTAGTATAATATCATATATTCTGCTCTAGTCGTCCTCCTGTTCAGAAGGTATAACACCATATATCCTGCTCTAGTCTTCCTCTTGTTGAGGCAGTATAACACCATATATCCTGCTCTAGTCTTCCTCCTGTTGAGGCAGTATAACACCATATATCCTGCTCTAGTCTTCCTCCTGTTGAGGTAGTATAACACCATATATCCTGCTCTAGTCTTCCTCCTTGTTGAGGTAGTATAATATCATATATTCTGCTCTAGTCGTCCTCCTGTTCAGAAGGTATAACACCATATATCCTGCTCTAGTCTTCCTCTTGTTGAGGCAGTATAACACCATATATCCTGCTCTAGTCTTCCTCCTGTTGAGGTAGTATAACACCATATCTCCTGCTCTAGTCTTCCTCCTGTTGAGAAGGTATAACACCATATCTCCTGCTCTAGTCTTCCTCCTGTTGAGGTAGTATAACACCATATCTCCTGCGTTAGTCTTCCTCCTGTTGAGGCAGTAAAACACCATATCTCCTGCTCTAGTCTTCCTCTTGTTGAGGCAGTATAACACCATATCTCCTGCTCTAGTCTTCCTCCTGTTGAGGTAGTATAATATCATATCTCCTGCTCTAGTCTTCCTCCTGTTGAGGTAGTATAATATCATATATTCTGCTCTAGTCTTCCTCCTGTTGAGGTAGTAGTATAATATCATATATTCTGCTCTAGTCTTCCTCCTGTTGAGGTAGTTTGATATCATATCTCCTGCTCGAGTCTTCCTCCCAGGCACACTCACACAGTCCAGAGAACTCTTATTATTGCAGGCTTCATGTCAAGTGCAGTTCAGCACAGTTCAGGGACGTGGTTAACTTAACTCGGGTTGCAGCGCAAATGGAAACCTATTCCCTATATATTGCACTACTTTTGACCAGAGCCCATAGGGAATAGGGTGCCGTTTGGGACGCAAGCCCATAGGACGGGCCAGGCAAGGAATGAGGTGACACTGGTCACAATAATGAGCAAGTGCAAGATCTGTCACACACATTTCAGATATATGACCTTTCCAAAATAGAAAATAGTAAAAATAGCCAAAACAGTTCTAACAAGAGGAGAACATTGTATCACCATATACTCCTGTTTTAAAGCTGTAGACCTTCTATAATCTGCTGAGTCTTGTAGGGACAGGGAGTTTAGCGGGGGCAAATGTTGCTCTGAGAGAGATTCAGGTCTGAGTGACTAACTGTATGATGAACAAGAGACTTGGTGACTTGTCTTATAACTTTTTCCAGGGAACAATTTAGAGTGGGCCTAGAGTACCGTGCCCAAGGGCACTGCAAATAGGGTTATTTATTTTATATTTTACTACCTCACCCCCATAGCAGCTTGATTTTATCATTAGATATAAACGGGGTATAAACAGGATTTGGGTCATTATAAATAATCACCCAGTTTATTGACTGTTTGGACAGGCAGTATTATAGATGAGTTACTGTGGATTCCCACCAACATGGAAAATACATAAGTGCTTCTGGTTCTTGGTTCAGTGAGGACGGACTGATAGGTGAGGCAGACAGACAGAGGTGCCAAAGAAAACTGCACTTAATTTGACTTCACTGACAAACCCAGGCTGAGGAGCATCTCATTATTAATGGGCTGTGTGTGTGTGATGCGATTCACAGGTGCTGCTTAGTGAAATATTTTCAAATGGTTTGATATGACCGTAATACAAATGGGTCAACGTCAGTGAATCGGAAATTCCTCGATATCTATATAACCTTTGTTTTCTCAAAATAATAGCTACATCGGTAAAGAATTAAGAACTCCAGCCAAAGGCAATCAAACCTCTAGATTAAGACCCAATCAGATACTGCCCATGAATCAAAACATTGCGAACCAATGGCGATGAAGGGAAATCAAGGGCAACTATGAAATACAAAAGCAATAAAGTCCATTATATCTACACTAAACAAGTCTCACTTTAAGAAAAACAAAACCAGATACTGTTGAAACAGTTTCTCTGTAACAATGAATATCATTGCTTGGGCTTCTTATGGATGTAAACCTGTAATTGTGGTATTTCAAGTGCTGTGTATATATTTCAAGTTGTTGGTGCCAACGCTTTCTTTGGAGCAGCTGGTTGCTTGTCAAATATAGAAGTAAAACAAGATTCATGAATACATAGATTTATGGAATGGAACGACTTTGAATCTGTATGTATTAAAACCAATTGTTGTTTATTTTGCTATTTGGTGGCATTGGCAAAACCCCACCAATACCTCGGCTAAATCCTGTACCACTTTCACAAGTGGTTTTGAATTTGAAAAAAAAAAAAAAAAAAATGAACTAGCACTGTCAAACCTCAAAACATATCTTTTAGAAAATCGCATCACCATAAAGTTGAACGTTTCCAGCCATTTCAAATGATTGATGTCCACACTGTCATCACCAGAAATGTATTTGAAATCCACAAGCAGTCATTTAATGTAAAAATAGAATGAAAAGCTGACCATGCTTTTATCTGACCAGGTTTCCCATGACATCAGCAGGTAGTCCAGCTGTTAAGAGTGTTGGGTCACTGAAAGGTCATTGTTTTGAATCCCTAAGCTGACTAGGTGAAAAAACTGTCAATGTGCCCTTGAGCAAGGCACTTAACTCTAATTGTTCCTGTAAGTCGCTCTGGATAAGAGCATCTGCTAAATGACCAAAATGTAAAAATGTCAACCTGTATATACATGTAAATGCATTGTGGGGCCTAACAGACAGTATGAACATATCAGCATGATACTACAAGCAACATTGTTATCATGTTTGCGGTAAACATGTTACTGTGAACAAATCCAATTATTTAGTCCTAAAAGTTTGTCATTTAGTTGTTTTGAGGTTAAGAGGAAAACCTCAAAACAACTGTACAAAGTGATATTGGACTTCACAAATGTTGGACAGTTGTCGTATCCATTGTTGGGGAATGTCCTGTATCCTGCTTCCTGATTGGTTCATCTGAGGTCAGACAGGTTGTCTCCAACCACACCCATTTACCAGCTCAGCTAGTATCCCTGAGCTCAGCTGGTATCCCTGAGCTCAGCTGGTATCCCTGAGCTCAGCTGGTATCCCTCATTTGACCAAGTACCACTCTGCCATCCCTGTTGCCTCTCACCGCCCCCTCTCACCTGGGGCCCTCATTTATAACCATTGCCGAAATTTCACACAAAATGTCTGCGTGTGCCATTTCTGAAAGGTCTGCACACCAAAAATATTGAGATTTCTAAAATTGGCACAGGCCATAGGAATGTTTCCCATTATAAATCAGTTATGTCCTAAAACTGTGTGAGTGTGAAAGAGCAGCCTGGAAAACACCATATGTCTTTTAGGGTGACAATAACACCCTTTATTTGCTGCAGAAATGGGAACTACTGGCATAAGGCCACGGCATGCAAAATACGAATGGTTTGTCTTTCAATAGATTCTTGGATTTTTATGTCCTGTCTTGGTATAGGAAATAATGTTGTTTTCCTATTGCACAGCAATACTGTAGCTTACCCATTCTTCCAAATATTTGAATATTTGACATATGCTAGGGGTCTATTGTAAATAGACTGTGTTTAATCTTTAGCAGTAATTTATCTGAAAACAATTGTATTGTGGACCTGTCAGTGTCACAGTATAGCTTCCGTCCCTCTCCTCAGCCCTACTTGGGTTTGAACCGGAGACACTCTGCACACATCAACAACAGTCACCCACGATGCACCGTTACCCATCGCTCCACAAAAGCCGCGGCCTTGCAGAGCAAGGGGAAGGACTACTTCAAGGACCTAGAGCGAGTGACGTCACCGATTGAAACACTATTATTAGCGCGCACCCCGCTAACTAGCCAGCCATTTCACACCGGTTAAATCAGCAGAGTTCATAGGAAATCAGTCAATTGAAATAAATTCATCTCTGGATTCCACATGACTGGGAATACAGATATACGCATCTGTTGGTCACAGATATCTTTAAATAAAAAGGTAGGTGCGTGGATCAGAAAACCAGTCCGTATCTGGTGTGACCATTTGCGTCATGCAGCATGACATCTCCTTCACATAGAGTTGATCAGGCTGTTGATTGTGGCCTGTGGAATATTGTCCCACTCCTCTAAATTGGCTGTGCGAAATAGCTGGATATGGCCATGAACAGGAACACCCTGTACTACACGTCGATCCAGAGCATCCCAAACATGCTCAACGGCTGACATGTCTGGTAAGTATGGAGGCCATAGAAGAACTGGGACATTTTCAGCTTTCAGGAATTGTGTAAAAATCCTTCCGACGTGGGGCCGTGATGAATGGCACGACAACGGGCCTCAGGATCTCGTCACGGTATCTCTGTGCATTCAAATTGCCATCAATAAAATGC
Source organism: Oncorhynchus keta (assembly GCF_023373465.1). NCBI lineage: Eukaryota > Metazoa > Chordata > Actinopteri > Salmoniformes > Salmonidae > Oncorhynchus > Oncorhynchus keta. The sequence goes on along the minus strand of NC_068448.1, from coordinate 55,289,503 downwards.
AATTGTGTTCGTTGTTCTGCCCATACCATAACCCCACCATGGGGCACTCTGTTCACAATGTTGACATCAGCAAACCGCACGCCCACACAACGCCATGCATGCTGTCTGCCATCTGCCGGTACAGTTGAAACCAGGAATCATCCGTGAAGAGCACACTTCTCCAGCGTGCCAGTGGCCGTCGAAGGTGAGCATTTGCCCACTGTAGTCGGTTATCGTGCCGAAGGTCAAGACCCTGGTGAAGAGGACGAACACGCAGATGAGCTTCCCTGAGACGGTGTCTGACTGTTTCTGCAGAAATTCTTCGGTTGTGCAAACCCACAGTTTCATCAGCTGCCCGGGTGGCTGGCCTCAGACGATCCCGCAGGTGAAGAAGCCGGATGTGGAGGTCCTAGGCTGGCGTGGTTACACGTGGTCTGGATTATCTTGGCAAATGTAGAAATGCTCACCAGAAACACGCCTTTTATGCATATGGAACATTTTTGAGATCTTTCAATTCAGCTCTTCATGGGATCAATACTTTACATGTTGCGTTTATATTTTTCTTCAGTATATTTACGAGGCTAATAGGTCCAATTAAATGACAGATTCACATGATAAATTGTATTATGGCTCCTTTGGGAATGTGAAGCCATCATGGCCAGAAAAGGTGAGGAATGTATTACGGTTATGAAATTAAAATGAAATATACACATTTTCACTCTGCTCACTAACTGCACATGTCTGCATTCTTGTTAATATGTTTTCTAGTTTTTAAATTTTTTTTATGAATAAGCTTTTCATCACATCCCAAATTTGCACAAAATACTTGCCAGCTTGCAATACAATATTTCAACCACTAGCAGATGTGTGTAGGCATGGTCTGAAGTTAGCGAGGAGGTGAGCACATTCTCATGTCAAGTTAATTTCCTATAAATGCCAACTTCTGCGTGAAAACCGGTGCACATTTTGGGGTCTATTTTGTCCTTATGTAAGGTTTATAAATGAGGTCCCTGGAGATACCAGCTGGTTCTACTATTTCAAAGTCATTCAGCATGCAAAAACACAGATCTTCACTCACTTTTCTCCTCCCCTCTCCCTCCCTTCCTCCATCCTTCCCTCCTCACTACCTCAGTCTCTCACAGCGTAATTATTATTTTGAAACTGCGGTGTGAAGAGCTGTCCATGCTTGGCGCTGCCTCACTCGCTAACACTTGGGGAGGTTTAATACAATTTGACTTGTGTTTTATAATCTCCCCTGGAAGACATCAGGGCCTCTTTGTTCCTCCGCCTGTCTGTCAGTCTGTCAGTCTATCTCAGCATGAACAGGCAGAGAGAGGCACTGCCATGTGCCGCGCTGGGTGTGGGGCGAGGAGAGAGGTGGAGAGAGGGAGAGGAGGGGGGAGACGGGCACTGGCATGTGCAGAGAGAGGTGGATAGAGGGGGAGGAGAAGTACTGTAGGAAAGGAGAGGGGTTCTTGAGCCGGGCGCTCCTCCCTCCCAACCATTGGTTGAGGAGGTACTTGTTGAGTGCTTATGTTGCAGCCGCTCCAGCGATGGTATAGCTAAGTGAGATGCAGACAGAGGGAAAAGAAACCCGTAAAGGGATAACTCTGACTCTCTGCAAATAATGGCACTTCAGTTAGTTAGGCAGGCAAGAAAAGTCACACGAGAAGACAAGGGTTTCCTGTGAACAGACAAGAAATGTTAATAAACAGAAGTCTGTATGTGCGTCCCAAATGGCACCCTATTCCCTATGTCGTGTGTGTCTATTGACCAGGGCCCAAAGGGCATCCATTTGGGATGCATCATGTGTAAAGTCTGTTCGAAGGGGAAGTCCAATAGACAAGTCATGTTAAGGGAAATCCATCAGTGCACTCACTGACTTTGAAGTGAGGAATGTGGAAATACGATTTGTTACAGAGTATATATAGTGAGCTGCTAAATGTTGAAGGCCTATGAACGCCAGAGGAGACTCAAGGAGTGGAGAGCGTTCCAATGCTAACAATGAAGCTAGTCTAATCACAGAACACAGAGGACCAATCAGTCTGTCTGCAGGCTTCGTGTGAGCCGCTCCGCTCCAGAGAGAGAGGGTGCAGGAACTGGACCCGGCCTCGTGCCTGCCGGCCTGCTCTGGGGACCTTCGATGTGGGCTGTAGAGTTGGAGAGCCAGGCTGCTGCTGGGCCTCCCCAAGGCTGCGGGTAGTTCCCATTTCCCTTTCCAAAGGGCTGGGTTCAGAGGGAGGCGGTGGGGTGTGTGGGTGCGCCCTGTCTGTCAACCCACTACACAACCAGGCCAGTAGATATTCACTCATTATGGGCTGTTAGAAACCCCCTGTTCCCTTCAGACCTCAGCCAAACTCCACCACCACTCCACTCCCAAGACCACTCACACACCACTCCCCAACATCAACACCTGTTAATACATGACACACCGACCAGCACACTGAAAGACTGCCTTCACCTTCCTGCGTTCTGCTCCCACTTCTGTCTTTTACAAACTAGAATCTCACTGCATCTCCTTCCTCTTTCAACTGCATGCCGGTCTCTCAAAGAGACACAAACAAAACGGTCAGCCATTTTTTTGCGATGTTCTTTCAGGCTATTTTCTTCACTGGATTTGCTCACATATTAAGGAAGTTGAACATTGAAGGCCGTCCAAAGGTGAGCTGCTGCTTCACAGCTCTTACCACCTGGTTCTGCTCATATGAGTCCTGTCCGGTTTGACAGTTTAACGCCGTGGCAGCTGAGATCTTCTCACAACCCTGCACCTTACTATATAGTGTACTACTTTTGACCAGAGCCCTATGGGATCAAAAGTACTGGTCAAAAGTAGTGTACTATAGGCCTCCCGGGTGGTGCAGTGGTCTAGAGCACTGCATGTGCCACCAGAGACTCTGGGTTCGCGCCCAGGCTCTGTCGCAGCCGGCGACGCACAATTGCCCTAGCATCGTCTGGGTTAGGGAGGGTTTGGCCGGCATATCCTTGTCTCATTGCGCACTAGCGACTCCTGTGGCGGGCCGGGCGCAGTGCACCAGGTCGCCAGGTGTGTTTCCTCCGACACATTGGTGCGGCTGGCTTCCAGGTTGGATGCGCGCTGTGTCGACCTTCGTCTCTCCTGAGCCCGTACGGGAGTTGTAGCGATGAGACAAGATTTAATTTTTACCCCCTTTTCTCCACAATTACGTGGTATTACGTTGTTAGTACAATTAGATGGGCTGTTAGAAACCCCCTATCATACAGCTCCTTGTTATTTTTCCCCAGCAAACCAGACAGGTCTCTCTGTCTGGACCTTTCTCCCGCTCCCTCCCACTTTTTCCACCTCCTGTGTTTTACACATTCATTGTATCATGCGAGTTCCCATCTTGTCGCTCCGGCGAGTCAGTCAGGGGGAACCACTGATTGGAAATAATAACACACTCACGTGTGTGCGTGCCGTTGTTTGTGCGTGTGTGACCACCCTCCACACTCCTAAGAGAAATGAGAGGGACATCTTGTCAAAACAAGGCCTGTGAGTGAGTGTTCTTCCCTGGGTGAGTCCAGGGGCTCTGGGCTGTAGGCTTTGGGAGCGAAGCGAGACACGGCGAGGGACGCCCTGGTGATTGCCATGACCTGGCCCAGTCATCGTCACGCTAAGGGCCTCCCTTTCCATCTGGACCTGGGTCTCTGTTCACATCCCAAATGGCAACCTATTCTCTATTTAGTGCACTACTTTTACCAAGGCCCTGGTCAAAAGTTGTGCATTAAAATAGGGAATAGGGTGCCATTTGGGATTCATTTCTCTGTGTTACAGAGGTGTCAAACAGCAACAGCCTCAACCCTGCCTCTGAGAACACAACTGGCGCCACCGATATGACGCTACACGTCTCTCACACGTCTCCTACAAGGCCAGTCTGGCCAATTGTATCCCAGGAAAAGTATGGGTTTTATCAGCATGCCGTGCTTCGTTGGAATGTCTTGTTGCTTCCTGGTTTGGAACACGCCAGGCAAAGCATTTCACAGTTTCCTTGAGTTGAGGCAACGTCAGAATCGGAGGCTGAGCATACGCAGTCTTTATAGGAGCAACTTGAGATCCTGTATGCCGATCGTCTAAAATGTAATTAGCACATGGCCATGGAGTTGAATCTGATTTCATTGAGTGTGATTTTGATCAGATTCCAATGCGTGTGCAGTGTAAGACCATTGAAACAATCCACAATCACTTTCTCCATTGTAAAACCCACTATTCATGTCTCATCTATTCCTATGGCCTAAGACAGTATCTTTATTATTGGCTCGTACAGTGGTGAACTTTGATATGACAACAGGATGTTTTTGTACTCTCACTTCACACGAGCAAGGAAATAAAATATTCACAGCAAAAACACAGCAAACTATGGTATGAAATAAATGAGGAAAACCACGAAACAAGTTATTTTGAGTCGTCGCCACAGCAGAGCGCTGATGGCTCATCTAGATGGGCCTACAGTGACGTTTAAACAGTAAAGGTATCGCCGGCAGAGCAGAGATCCGCGTCCGGTCCCAGTGCTGGGTGTGTGCGTGTTTATTTGCGGCAGGATGCTGCGGAGACGTGGTGGTAACTCGAGAACCCTCGACAGTAGAACGGCTATAAACAACTGACGATCAGGTTTCGCCGTTATAACCTTAACATCATGACTGACTACCGGCCTACTTCTGCGCTCTGTATTCACATCCAAGCTGGACTGGGCCCACCGACACATTCCTCTGTGGATGGATGTATATGGGCTGCCCAAACAGAACAGGTTCATTTTTGTTTAATGTATTTTTTATATGTGGTCGGGCTAACCAACAAGTTCCAACCAGAGCATGGTTGTAAAGTTATTATAAAGTGGCATGATGAGAAACTTACCCATTAGGCTCTGAAACACAAAACCAAAGTAAAGTGACATAGTAAAAATATATAAATAACATTTTTAGAGGTGGTCTTATCCCCCCCTCAAAACACCACAGAGACCGTGCTAATTTCTCTGCACAACAAGCCAGTCCTCCCTCGACCACCATACCTCTAACTTTAAACATGATAGTTTCTGTCTAAATAATTAAGAACTGGGTACAGAGAGGTTGAGGGGAACGGCACAGCGAAAGTTTAAGAAAATAGAGGTGGACAGTTTGGTGTCGCCGTAACATAGTCAATGTGTTCACACAGCCTCGGTCCCTCGACCCTGTTTTACCTCCACACGTCAGAGGAAATTCCACTAATACTAACAATGGACCCACCACTTCCACCTGAACTTTTACCCCCTGCTCTCATTTTCACTTTACACAGGGTGCCTCTCTAACCATAACCTGCACATCCTTAACAGGCTATGCATACTCCAGCAGCACACCACCCTGCAGCACACCACCCTGCAGCACACCACCCTGCAGCACACCACCCTGCGGCACACCACCCTGCAGCACACCACCCTGCAGCACACCACCCTGCAGCACACCACCCTGCAGCACACCACCCTGCAGCACACCACCCTGCAGCATCCTACCCTGCAGCACACCACCCTGCAGCATACCCCTGCTGGCTTGCTTCTGAAGCTATCCAGGGTTGGTCCTGGATGGGAGACCAGATGCTGCTGGAAGTGGTGTTGGTGGGTCAGTAGGAGGCACTCTTTCCTCTGATTAAAACAAATATCCCAATGCCCCAGGACAGGGATTAGGGACATTGCCCTGTGTAGGGTGAAGTCTTTCAGGTGGGACGTTAAACGGGTGTCCTGACTCTCTGTGGTCACTAAAGATTCCATGGCACTTATCACAAGAGTAGGGGTGTACTGGCTAAATTCCCAATATGGCCCTCATACCATCATAGCCTCCTAATCATCCCCAGCTTCCAATTGGCTCATTCATCCCCCTTCCTCTCCCCTGTACCTATTCCCCAGGTCGTTGCTGTAAATGAGAATGTGTTCTCAGTCAACTTACCTGGTAAAAATAACTTTAAAATAACTTTGGTCAAAAGTAGTGCACTATGTAGGTAATAGGATGCCATTTGGGACGCAGTCATGAAGAAAGTTATGAAGGGCATCCTCTGTTCTCTCCTTGGTTCCCCAGACCCTGTGTGTAACTGTGTAGTACAGCTCAAAGTAACGGGGCCTGAAGACCTTTGCCTACAGACATGAGGTAATGTGTCGTTAATTAGCAGGAGACACATGGTGGGCGGAAGCCCCAGCCAGCACTGGAGAGGTGTCCCAAATGGCTCCCTACATAGTGATCTACTGTTGTCCATAGCTCTACGGGACCTTGTCAAATGCAGTGTACTACATAGGGAAAAGGGTGCCATTTGGAATTCAGCCTGGAACTCTCCCTCCGGTCAAGGTCATTTACCAGGGATGAGGAAAACAGAGCTGCGACGATGACGGCCCAGATCACAACACGAAAGTATGGACAGAACAGGATGGAATGGGCTACTACTGAAAAAGAGAAAAAAATTAAATAGTGAGAAAGAGAGATAAAATTGAGAGAAGGAGAGAAAGAGAAAGGTTATTTAAAGAAGAGAACCTTCATGAAAGAGATCTGATCTCAGGAGCCCAGGACACCCCCTCTACCTCCCCTCCTCCGATGCGCATGATGTACAATTTGTCATACAGCGAATGTAAGGACTTATCACGTTGAGCAGGGTTCAGGATATTGGCCCTGAGGTCGTAATTTAGAGCAGTAAATCAAACCAATTGGAGTGTATATCAAATCGAAGAGGGCGAGTCACTTTGCTTTAATGGTTTCGGAAAAGCATGAGAGGGAACGCAGTAGGAACCTCTGTGACATGTCGCTGTGCCTCGCTGTGATGGCGGTGTGTCTGGCTTTTCCACAACATAATCTCCTGTTTTTCTCTCTCCACCTCGGCCCTAGCCCAGTTAATATGGGAATTTATGGACATGACAATAAATACATCAAAAGGCAGAAGGAGAGCGATTCATGAAAACGTACGACAGGCCCTGCGGAGTCCAACATTAATCTTGCGGATCAGAGACAAAACAAAATGAGGAAAAGGGCAGCCTTTTGATTCTGTGAGCTCTCAGTCACATTCATATCATAATTGGGGAAACCAATTAAAAACCAACAGTCACATAAGAGTAGCTGCTCTCCAGGGACCAGGTAGAGGAAGATTTGTTTTCTTAAATCAGTCATGGACTAATACAGGCACGCATGATGTTTTTTCACCTTTATAAGGATGTATTTAAACTGCAGATCTCATCACCTCGTTAGGGCTGTGCAACTTCAGATTCATGCTGCCTAGACACAAACACACAATTAATTGATCGCTGTGACATCACCATCTGTCAAATCAACCCTGATTCATGTGATTGAGGGTGAGTGAGAGAGAGAGAAAGGGGGAGAAATGTGGGGGATAGTTCTGTCCTTTTCTATCAGCAGTCCCCTTCTTGTCCCGTGGCAGTTGGAGAAATGTAACAGTGGGAACAAATGATGTTCTGGGCCTCGCACCGACATGACTTACATCTGACTGAGCAAGTGCACTTCTTCCTTCCCCATAGGGCCCCTAGAAGGCGTGACAGGAGGACTTAGAGTACATCTACATGTCAGTGTGCTGGGATAGAAAAAGCTGTGTCAGTCACAAACCCCCCCATGACAGAATGTCTTAGAACGTCAGATACGAGGGTGTTTTGTTGAGGAGAACTGTTTGGAATTCACATGGAACCCATCACCCTCATGTACATTGTTTTGAGTGTTATCAAAACATACTGGAACGGGCAAGAGGTCATAAACACTCAAACGTGGACATGGTCAAATAAACACGCAAGGATGAAACACTATCTAGTGGGTGAAGTAGTGGGTTAACAAAAAAATTAAGGTTTCAATCTAATGACGTGTACTGTAGATTGAAAGCGATCTGAGCCTTTAATGTGTCCTAAATGGCACCCTATTCCCTTTATGGTGCACTACTTTTGACAAAAGCCCTATGAGCCCTGGTCAAAAGTAGTGTGCACTATGTAGGGAATAGGGTGCCATTTGGGGCGCATCCTTTGTGAGCCAGTCGGAGAAGAGCTAAACCAGAGAGGACAGGAGAGTGGCGATAGAGGAGATGAATGTGGCTCCAGTCACTTTGGCTCGTTGCAGGCTGGAAAGAGGGACATTTTTACCCAGGAGAGCTAGCCAGCAGGCCCCAAACAGTGTCTGCAACCTGTCTGGCCCTAGTCAAAAGTAGTACACTATAAAGGGAATATAAAGGCGCACCCCAGACAGTGGGCACTGTTAACGTAACTGTTGACGTGGAGGGAAATGGAAGTAAAGTCAGCGCTTTACTTAGAAGTCTCTCAAAACCTTTCTTACCTGTCACTGGGCCCACGCTCCCACGGCTCTAGTTTCCCACGCCCAAGGGACGATGTGAGGCGGTATTTTTCTGCTGTTAAACATGGACCATTGAGCTTGATGGCTTTTGGAAGGTAACACCAAAGTGGAACTCTGTCTTCTTCCCCCTTTCTCTCAGTCTCCCTCTCTGTCTCGTTCCCTCTCTCTCTCTCTCTTACCTCTAAAGCCTGACATGACAGGCCAGCTCCAGCACCTTGTCATGTCCCCCCTTACAGTATCGAGTCCAAAATGGCACCCTATTCCCTTTAAAGTGCACTACTATACTACCCTACGGGTCCTGGTCAAAGACGTGCACTATAAAGGGAATAGGGTGCCATTTAGGACGCAACCAGTACTGTGGAGCCTGGTAAGTAAGTGAGTGAGTCACTCCTTAATTCCAATTAAGGGGAAGAGGACAGTGAGTCCTCCTGAACTGTTTTCAGCCCTTCCTCTTGGCCTCCTCACAGAGTACCATTACCTCTCCCTGACCTTCCCCCACTCCTCCCTCGGCATGTCTCCAGCCACCTCTCTCCTCCCCCACTCCTCCCTCGGCATGTCTCCAGCCACCTCTCTCCTCCCCCACTCCTCCCTCGGCATGTCTCCAGTCACCTCTCTCCTCCCCCACTCCTCCCTCGGCATGTCTCCAGCCACTCTCTCCTCCCCCCCACTCCTCCCTCTGCATGTCTCCAGCCACCTCTCTCCTCCCCCACTCCTCCCTCGGCATGTCTCCAGCCACCTCTCTCCCCCCCCCACTCCTCCCCTCTGCATGTCTCCAGCCACCTCTCTCCCCCACTCCTCCCTCGGCATGTCTCCAGCCACCTCTCTCCTCCCCACTCCTCCCTCGGCATGTCTCCAGCCACCTCTCTCCTCCCCCACTCCTCCCTCGGCATGTCTCCAGCCACCTCTCTCCTCCCCCACTCCTCCCTCGGCATGTCTCCAGCCACCTCTCTCCTCCCCCACTCCTCCCTCGGCATGTCTCCAGCCACCTCTCTCCTCCCCCACTCCTCCCTCGGCATGTCTCCAGCCACCTCTCTCCTCCCCCACTCCTCCCTCGGCATGTCTCCAGCCACCTCTCTCCCCCCCTCCTCCCTCCGCATGTCTCCAGCCACCTCTCTCCTCCCCCACTCCTCCCTCGGCATGTCTCCAGCCACCTCTCCTCCTCGGCATGTCTCCAGCCACCTCTCTCCTCCCCCACTCCTCCCTCGGCATGTCTCCAGCCACCTCTCTCCTCCCCCACTCCTCCCCTCGGCATGTCTCCAGCCACATCTCTCCTCCCCCACTCCTCCCTCGGCATGTCTCCAGCCACCTCTCTCCTCCCCCACTCCTCCCTCGGCATGTCTCCAGCCACCTCTCTCCTCCCCCACTCCTCCCTCGGCATGTCTCCAGCCACCTCTCTCCTCCCCCACTCCTCCCTCGGCATGTCTCCTGCCACCTCTCTCCTCCCCCACTCCTCCCTCGGCATGTCTCCAGCCACCTCTTTCCTCCTCGTCACCCTTCAATCAGGTTTCAATCAAATGTATTTTTTTAAAGCCCTTCTTACATCAGCTGATGTCACAAAGTGCTGTACAGAAACCCAGCCTGAAACCCTAAACGGAAAGCAATGCAGATGTAGAAGCACGGTGGCTAGAAAAAACTACTGAGAGAGGCAGGAACCTAGGAAGAAACCTAGAGAGGAAGCAGGCTCTGAGGGGTGGCCAGTCCTCTTCTGTTTGTGCTGGTTGGACATAGTACATGGCCATTAATAGCAGATTTGAACATCTTGAAGAACAATGTTCATAGATGACCAGCAGGGTCATTCAGAGGTCGAGACAGCAGGTCGAGATAGCAGGTAGAGAGAAAGAGAGTGGCCCCGTCCGACCAGGCAGGATAGACACTACAGTTCAAAAGTTTGGGGTCACTTAGAAATGTCCTTGTTTTTGAAAGAAAAGCACATTTTTTGTCCATTAAAATAACATCAAACTGATCAGAAATACAGTGTAGACATTGTTAATGTTGTAAATGACTATTGTAGCTGGAAACCGCAGATTTTTAATGGAATATCTACATAGGCGTATACAGAGCCCCATTATCAGCAGCCATCACTCCTGTGTTCCAACGGCATGTTGTGTTAGCTAATCCAAGTTTACCATTTTAAAAGGCTAATTGATCATTAAAAAACCCTTTTGCAATTATGTTCGCACAGCTGAAAACTGTTGTCCTGACTAAAGAAGCAATAAAACTGTCCTTCTTTGGACTAGTTGAGTATCTGGAGCATCAGCATTTGTGGATTTGATTACAGAAACATAGCACTTTCTTCTGAATCTCGTCAGTCTATTCTTGTTCTGAGAAATGAAGGCTATTCCATGTGAGAAATTGCCAAGAAACATGAAGATCTCGTACAATGCTGTGAACTACTCCCTTCACAGAATAGCGCAAACTGGCCCTAACCAGAATAGAAAGAGGAGAGGCGACTCCGGGATGCAAAGAAAAAGCCATATCTCAGACTGGCCAATAAAAAGTAAAGATTAAGATGTGCAAAAGAACACAGACACTGGACAGAGGAAGACTGGAACAAAGTGCTATGGACAGACTAATCTAAGTTTGAGGTGTTCGGATCACAAAGAAGAACAAAAGATACTGGAGGACTGCTTGACGCCATCTGTCAAACATGGCGGAGGCAATGTGATGGTCTGGGGGTGCTTTGGTGGTGGTAAAGTGGGATATTTGTACAGGGTAAAAGGGATCTTGAAGAAGGAAGGCCATCACTCCATTTTGCAACGCCATGCCATATACCCTGTGGACAGCGCTCGATTGGAGCCAATTTCCTCCTACAACAGGACAATGACCCAAAGCACAGCTCCAAACTATGCAATAACTATTTAGGGTAGAAGCAGTCAGCTGATATTCTGTCTATAATGGGGTGGCCAGCACAGTCACCGGATCTCAACCCTATTGAGCTGTTGTGGGAGCAATTTGAAGTGCCCATCAAGCCAATCCAACTTGTGGGAGGTGCTTCAGGAAGCACGGGGTGAAATCTCTTCAACACATTAACAACTAGAATGCCAAAAGGTCTGCAAGGCTGTAATTGCTGCAAATGGAGGAATCTTTGACGAAAGCAAAGTTTGAAGGAGACAATTATTATTTAAATTAAAAATCATTATTTATAACCTTGTCAACGTCTTGACAATATTTCCGATTCATTTTGCAACTCATTTCATGTATGCTTTCATGGAAAAACCGGTGAAGCATCCCTCCTTGGGACGGCACGGAAGAGCACTAGTAAGCCAGTGATTAAGCCCCCGTAATAAGGTCAGAGGCAGAGAATCTCAGTGCAGAGGGGGCAGCCAGCAAGGGCGGTTTTGTCGCTCCAGTGTCTTGCTGTTCACCTTCGCACCCCTGGGTCAGACTACACTCAATTGTCTTCAGTAAAGACTTAAAGGTCGAGACAGAGTCTGCGTCTCTCACGTGGACAGGCAGACCATTTCATAAAAATGGAGCTCTATACTTATATATTCTCATCCCATTCCTTTACTAGAATGTGTGTATTAGGTTTTGTTGTGGAATTGTTAGATATTACCGGTTAGATATTAGGTTTTCCTTTAGTAGATTGTGTGTATTAGATGTTGTTGTGGAATTATTAGATATTACCGGTTAGATATTAGGTTTTCCTTTAGTAGATTGTGTGTATTAGATATGTTTGTGGAATTGTTAGATATTACCGGTTAGATATTAGGTTTTCCTTTAGTAGATTGTGTGTATTAGATGTGGTTGTGGAATTGTTAGATATTACCGATTAGATATTAGGTTTTCCTTTACTAGAATGTGTGTATTAGATGTGGAATTGTTAGATATTAGGTTTTCCTTTACTAGAATGTGTGTATTAGATGTGGTTGTGGAATTGTTAGATATTACCCGTTAGATATTAGCTTTTCCTTTACTAGAATGTGTGTATTAGATGTTGTGGAATTATTAGATATTACCGATTAGATATTAGGTTTTCCTTTACTAGAATGTGTGTATTAGATGTGGTTGTGGAATTGTTAGATATTACCTGTTAGATATTAGGTTTTCCTTTACTAGAATGTGTGTATTAGATGTTGTGGAATTGTTAGATATTACCGATTAGATATTAGGTTTTCCTTTACTAGAATGTGTGTATTAGATGTGGTTGTGGAATTGTTAGATATTACCGGTTAGATATTAGGTTTTCCTTTACTAGAATGTGTGTATTAGATGTGGTTGTGGAATTGTTAGATATTACCGATTAGATATTAGGTTTTCCTTTACTAGAATGTGTGTATTAGATGTGGAATTGTTAGATATTAGGTTTTCCTTTACTAGAATGTGTGTATTAGATGTGGTTGTGGAATTGTTAGATATTACCCGTTAGATATTAGCTTTTCCTTTACTAGAATGTGTGTATTAGATGTTGTGGAATTATTAGATATTACCGATTAGATATTAGGTTTTCCTTTACTAGAATGTGTGTATTAGATGTGGTTGTGGAATTGTTAGATATTACCGGTTAGATATTAGGTTTTCCTTTAGTAGATTGTGTGTATTAGATGTGGTTGTGGAATTGTTAGATATTACCGATTAGATATTAGGTTTTCCTTTACTAGAATGTGTGTATTAGATGTGGTTGTGGAATTGTTAGATATTAGGTTTTCCTTTACTAGAATGTGTGTATTAGATGTGGTTGTGGAATTGTTAGATATTACCGGTTAGATATTAGGTTTTCCTTTACTAGATTGTGTGTATTAGATGTGGTTGTGGAATTGTTAGATATTACCGATTAGATATTAGGTTTTCCTTTAGTAGATTGTGTGTATTAGATGTGGTTGTGGAATTGTTAGATATTACCTGTTAGATATTAGGTTTTCCTTTACTAGAATGTGTGTATTAGATGTTGTTGTGGAATTATTAGATATTACCGATTAGATATTAGGTTTTCCTTTACTAGATTGTGTGTATTAGATGTGGTTGTGGAATTGTTAGATATTACCGGTTAGATATTAGGTTTTCCTTTACTAGAATGTGTGTATTAGATGTAGTTGTGGAATTGTTAGATATTACCGGTTAGATATTAGGTTTTCCTTTACTAGAATGTGTGTATTAGATGTGGTTGTGGAATTGTTAGATATCAGGTTTTCCTTTACTAGAATGTGTGTATTAGATGTGGTTGTGGAATTGTTAGATATTCACCCAGATATTAGGTTTTCGTAGAATGTATGCATTAGGTTTTCCTTTACTAGAATGACTGATGTTGTTGTGGAATTATTAGATATTACCGATTAGATATTAGGTTTTCCTTTACTAGAATGTGTGTATTAGATGTGGTTGTGGAATTGTTGTATGCTTAGAATTAGGTTTTCCTTTATAGAATGTGTGTATTAGATGTATTATTATTATTATATTACCTTTACTAGGTTAGATATTAGGTTTTCCTTTACTAGAATGTGTGTATTAGATGTGGTTGTGGAATTGTTAGATATTACCGATTAGATATTTTCCTTTACTAGAATGTTTTTAGATGTAGTTGTGGAATTGTTAGATATTAGGTTTTCCTTTACTAGAATGTGTGTATTAGATGTGGTTGTGGAATTGTTAGATATTACCCATACGTATTATGATGACTGTAGGTTTTCCTTTAGTAGATAGTGTGTATTAGATGTATTGTGGATTATTAGATATTACCGGTTAGATATTAGGTTTTCCTTTAGTAGATTGTGTGTATTAGATGTGGTTGTGGAATTGTTAGATATTACCGATTAGATATTAGGTTTTCCTTTAGTAGATTGTGTGTATTAGATGTGGTTGTGGAATTGTTAGATATTACCTATTAGATATTAGGTTTTCCTTTAGTAGATTGTGTGTATTAGATGTGGTTGTGGAATTGTTAGATATTACCGATTAGATATTAGGTTTTCCTTTAGTAGATTGTGTGTATTAGATGTGGTTGTGGAATTGTTAGATATTACCTATTAGATATTAGGTTTTCCTTTAGTAGATTGTGTGTATTAGATGTGGTTGTGGAATTGTTAGATATTACCTATTAGATACTGCTGCACTGATGGATCTAGAAGCACAAGCATTCCGCTACACTCACAATAACATCTGCTAACCAGCTATTTGCACCTTACAGATTGTGGTTGTTGTGGATGGCTGTTCCCAAATCTAAAATGTGTATTTGAACCCAATAATGTTTGAATTCAAGAAGTTTAAGCTGCCTATCAATCACTGTTTTTGAAACCAGTGGACAGTGAGTGAAAAATAATGCTCCTGCAACAGCTGCATAGTGCAGATCCAAGCCTATGGAATATAGGTGGGGCTTTTAGTGCTCAATCTAATTCATGCTGATAAAAATAAATAAATCAATAGGCCTAATGGACATATGCTCAAACTCACACTTTTAATAGACTTAAAGGGTCAATCTGTAGCTGCTCCATACCAGTCCAACGTTTGGACACACCTATTCATCACATGTGAAGTACTACATTTGATATTTTAGTAATTTAGCAGACGCTCTTATCTAGAGAGACTTAAAAAAAAAAAAAAAAAAAAGTTGGTCTCCTGCCAACCTAGTCATAGACGGTTCTCTCTGCTACCGCACGGCAAGCGGTACCGGAGCGCCAAGTCTAGGACCAAGAGGCTTCTAAACAGCTTCTACCCCCAAGCCATAGGACTATTGAACATCTAATCAAATGGCTTCCCAGACTATTTGCATTGACCACTCCCCTCTTTCACACTGCTGCTACTCTCTGTTATTATCTATGCATAAGTCACTTTAATAACTCTATCTACATGTATATATTACCTCAATTACCTCGACTAACCGGTGCACCCGCACATTGACTCACATTGACTCTGTACACAGCCTCGCTATTGTTATTTTACTGCTGCTGTTTAATTATTTGTTACTTTTATTTCTTATTTTTCTTTTGATATTTTTCTTAAAACTGCATTGATGGTTAAGGGCTTGTAAGTAAGCATTTCATTGTATGGTCTACACCTGTTGAATTCGGCACATGTGACAAATACACTTTGATTTGACTTACAATTAGTGCATGCATCTTAAAATAGCTAGGCGAGAAGACAACATATCAGAATCTTATCAAGTACCTTTTCCGCCAACAAAGTATTTATCAGCAAAGACAGTGCAGGTGGGAAAAGGGCTTCAGATGTTTTCGGAAGATGGGAAGGTTCTCCGCTGTCCTGACTTTAGGGGGAAGCTTGCTCCACCATTGGGGTGCCAGGACAGAGACGAGCTTTGACTGGGCTGAGTGGGAGCTGCCCTCCTGTAGGGGTGGGAGAGCCAAGAGACCAGAGGTGGCGGAGCAGAGTGCTCGGGTTGGGATGTAGAGTTTGAGCATAGCCTGAAGGTAAGGAGGGGCAGCTCCCCTTGCCTCTCTGTAGGCAAGCACCAGGGTCTTCAAGATGAGCTTTGACTGGAAGCCATTGGAGTGTGTAGAGGAGTCGGGTGACAAGGGAGAACTTAGGAAGGTTGAACAACAGGCTAGCTGAAGCATTCTGGATAAGTTGCAAAGGTTTGATGGCACAAGCGGAAAGCCCAGCAAACATAGTTGCAGGAGTCTAGATGGGAGTAGGACCTGCAGGAGTGAGTCACTACTTTGATGTTTGAAGAGAATGACAGGGTGCTGTCCAGGGTCACGCCGGGATTCTTTGCACTTTGGGAGAGGGAGTAAGAGCAGCTCTGTTTTGTCTGTTTTTGGCTTGAGGTGGTGGGCCGAAATCCAAGCTGAGATCTCTGGCAGGTATGCACAGGTGTGTCGCCACTTGGGTGTCAGAAGGGGAGGAAGGAGAAGAGTAGTTGAGCGCCATCCACATAGCAATGATAGGAGAGACCATGTGAGGATATGACAGAGGCAAGAGTCTTGGTGTAAAGAGAAAAGGGCCTAGAGCCGAGCCCTGGGGGACACCAGAAGTGAGAGCATGTGGTGCAGACAACTCTTCTCCACTCCACCTACTAGGATCAGCCTGCCAGGTAGGATGCAATCCAGGAGTGTGCAGAGCCTGAGACGCCCAGCCCTGAGGGGGTGGAGAGGAAGATCTGATGGTTCACGGTGTCGAAGGCAGCAGATAGATCTAGGAGGATGAACAGAGGACAGTCATCTTTGGCAGAGCGTGGACCCTCTGTGACACAGAGGAGAGCGGTCTCAGTTGAGTGAGCCACCTTGAAGCCTGACTGGTTAGGGTCAAGAAGACCGTTCTGAGAGAGATAACGAGAGAGACATCACGCTCAAGTGTTTTGGACAGAAAAGAAGGGATACTGGTCTGTAGTTTTTGACGTCAAGAGGGGTTGAGTGTTGGTTTCTTGAGGGGAGCGAGTGGTCAGGGATGAGTTGATGAGGGAAGTGAAGAACGGGAGGTCCCCAGAGATGGTCTGGAGAAGGGGATAGGGTCAAGTGGGCAGGTTGTTGGGCAGCCGGACATCACTTGTCTCAGGATTTCTGGAGAGAGGGGAGAAAGAGGCCAAGGTCTAGGGTAGTACTATGGGAGTGGGATCAGTGGGCTCAGTAGGCTGAGTGAATGAGGAGCGGATGTCAACCTTTTTTTTCTCCAAAGTCATCCGCAGAGAGGGAGGAGGGAGGGGTGGGAGGTGGAGGATTAAAGGAGGGAGGAGAAGGTGGAGAAGAGTTTCCTAGGGTTAGAGGCAGAAGCTTAAAATGTGGAGTGGTAGAAAGCGGTTTTAGCAGCCGAGACAGAGGAAGAGAAGGTTGAGAGGAGGGAGTGGAAGGATGATAGGTCCTCCGAAAGTTTAGTTTCCCTTACGAGGGTTTTAACAATGCATCTTTCCTACAACGGCCGAATATGTAACATGTTTCCCCCAAAAAACGACGCAGAGAGAAAGGTTGCGTGCATCGTTAGGGCAGGAGTCGAAAACTGATAGGATCTAAAGAAATGCTGCGCTGCTCTCGGGCCAGCTTTCTCCATTCAAATCTTTCTTTAACATTATCATTTTTTCACAAAACTGACAAACGGTCACCTCCTAGAGAGTTATTACCACCTACGGCTGCAACTATTGAGGCGGCTTATTATAATGCTTACCCAATGAACATGCACAAAATTACAGATTTGGCACATCATTGCGCACGTTAGGCTACACATGATGAAATATATAGAGGCAAATACAGAAAGTGCCTACAAGAAGCAACATATAACTAAATTGATTGAAAATGTAATGTTTTCAATATGATTGAAATAGGCATATAGCCTACTGTTTATATTTTAATGCAGTCATCTTTAAAAAATGTTTTATATGTCGCTTGTTTGTATCAATTGCAAGGACATTGGCAACTTTGTATTTGCAGCCAACTTTGCAGAAGATATCAGTGGTCACAGAGAGACAGATAAACCATGTGATTCTATGTTTGGCTGAGATCTTGTGTCTATAAAGTGACGCGGGAGGTCAAAAAAGTATCTATCGCTGTTAGCCGTTACACGAGTGGTCTGAGGCAGGCATTCGATTAGTGTTTTCAAGTGCAACAGTTTCGGAGAAACAGTTCAGAGATTTAACAAATGTTCTAACGATAAACTTAGCCTCAAGATGCTTTTGGGGCCCTGTTCTGTAGGCAAGCAGTAGGTCACTAAGCCACGGAGCATGAGGGTGAAGGTTGAGCCGGCTGGGAGGAAAGGGGACAGTCAAAGGATGCGGAAAGGGAGGAGAGTAGTGTCGAAGAGGCAAAGACATGATACAGGAGGGAGAAGGATCTAGCAAACAAAGTAGTGATCAGGAAACAAAGTAGTGATCAGCGACATGGAGGGGGGTTGTAGTGAGATTAGTAGGCAAACAGCCTCTAGTGAAGTGTGAGAAAAACACATGGTTTCACGTGATTTTACATGTGGAAATCAACATGTGAAACTTCATGTGAGATATCACCACATGTGGAATCATGCGATTTTCCGTAAGGGGTTACATCCCAAATGACACCTTATTCCCGACATAGTGCACCACTATAATCAAAAGTAGTGCACTATTAAGGGAATAGGGTGCCTTTTGGGACACATTCTCAGTTCTATTTACACTGCACTCCGTGTAGGTGTTTTTCGTCTTTATCGGAGCGAGCGAAAGTTGCGCTAAATGGCTCAGAAACAAATTCTAGACATACAAGATTGTGACAACCCCAAGCGTCCCATGTCACTGTCGTGATCTTATGAGAGGAAAATGAACTCATGGCTACAATCATCATTCACTTGCCATATTACAAACTGTAGTTCTCCATACTGGTTATTAGCATCTTAGAAAAATACACATTTGGTTTAATATTTTTATATAAAATGTACAAATAAAAAGAAAAAAGTGATATCACACAATTTGCCTCACAGTAATTGAATGTACAGTCAGAAGGACAATATCTGCACAGACAGAACTCTGATACGGCTGGCTGGAGGGTAAATATGAACCTAACATCATATAAACATGAAAGAAAAGAATGAGGAAACTGGAGGGTTAAACCTGTAGTGTAGATAAACATGGTATTGTAGTGGCTTAACCGCAAACAAATATATTTGTTTAAATAGATACACCAACTCCTGATAATCAGAAAAATACAGAACAGGTGTATCTGCGATACTAAGAACATTTGAAATGAACAAAAACACTGGGATAAAGGAAGCGAGGGATAGAGGGAAACCTGCTGTAAAAGAGAAGAGACACCAGACAGACAGCGAGATCGCTCTGGTGCATCGTCATGACTCATGATGACCTTAGCTCGACACAGAGCTAACGAACTAACGCCACATGATTGGTGATGTGAGAGTGTGAAATCACGGAGAGAGACCGAGAGAGAACATAGGGGCACTGAGGTCACTGCACCCAGCAATTTCGCAACCCTAGATATGGTATACATAAATATTCTCTCATCAAACAATCGAAGACAGGCTCTAGTCTAGACACATAACCCTGGGATACAGCCAGCATACTGTATAGGAGGAACATGGTAGAGGGATAGACAGGAGGGTTAGAAAAAGAGGGGTGGAGGAATCCTGCAAATAACTAGCGCCTCTAACCTCTCTCTATATAACCTGAACCTTGCTAAGTTAAAATCAGCTACTTTGCGTTTCTGTCTGTTGTAAATCTACTAGCACCATGGACCCCTCTATTAGGTTCCTTGTTTTAGACCTGTTTTATGAGGATAAAATAACGCTAACTCCACCCTAATTATACTAGATTGAGAACATTTGACTTACAACCGACAAGCCAACGTCTGCTGGTTGAAATAGCAAACTGTTATGCTGCCTGGGCACAATCATGAGTAGGGCAGGGTGGAGGGCTTTACATTTAAAAAAGCCCCTAAAATAAAATGAGAAAACACCTAGGCTGTGTCCCAAATGGCACCCTATTTCCTTTTAACCAGGGCTCATTGGGCTCTGGTCAAAAGTAGTGCACAGTACACAGAATAGCATTTAAAATACACGCGGTGTAAGTAGGACCGTGGGAATTTGAGGTGCGACGACATAACACTGACTGAAGAAACTTCCAAGGTCAAAGCAACATCAGAAATCACCTCAGGTTGTAGCTTACAGTGTCATGATGCTTCCTTACAGATGATGCTATAGATATGTTATATATAAAACTGCAGAAAAATATTCAAATATATTAATTTATCTTAAATAAAATGACACCTGTTGTTGCCGTTTTTTGGGTGTACTGTCCCCTGCCATGTTTTTGCTTTGATACCTTGGTGTAGCAGACTATGGAAGCGTTAGAAATCACAAGGGAAACGTTTATCTGAGTTTGAGGCTGTGTCTGAAATGGCACCCCATCCCCCTATGGGCCTTGGTCAAAACAAGTGCAATACATAGGGAATAGGGTGCCGTTTCGGACCCAAGCTGAGTTTAAGACTTGAAGGCAAAAAAACATTTTCATCTGTTCCCCCATTCTGCATTAATATACAAACCACCCACCATCCACAGAACAATACAAATCCCTTAGGTTTCTATGAACTAATGTTAAAAACACACTAAGGAAGGAGTCCGAAGTTACAGTACGTTCTGGCACAGCACTGATGGGCAGTCACACCGATCTGATGAGAAGACAGTGCAGCGGTCTAGAACCAGATCAGACCAGCCCCACCCTCAGATGTCCAGCGTGTTGCATGATGACTGAGCTAGACAGGGCCCAGAGGAAGACCCAGACAGAGACACAGGTTTCGTCCCAAATGGCACTCTACTCCCTATTTGGAAAGTACTTTCACAAAGCAGTGCACTATATAGGGAATAGGGTGCCATTTGGGACACACACCAAGTCAGCCCACTCTGCTGTCCAGCTGTGTTACGATCCATCCTAAACCTGACAGCACCCACCACCTACACAGTGGACATAGAACCCACTTCATTAAAAAGCCCTCCCCTTTTTTATATCCTTCTTTCTCCAAACGGTATTTCACTCTTTCTCTGTGGCTCTCAGGAGTGAGTCCAGCTGATGGGGACCCAGTGCGTGTCAGTCTCCACCTTCTTCAGAGCCACCTTCAGCTCGGTGAATGCCGCCGTCAGGTCGTCGTTGACAATGATCTTCTCAAACAGGTGGCCGTGCTGGCTTTCCATCTGCTGGGCGGTGCTCACCATCTCCAGGAAGTCCTCCTCCTGTTGGACAAGAATAGAATGGAATAAAATATACACTCAGCAGACATTTTCACTTAGGGGTGTACTCACTTTTGTTGCCAGCGGTTTAGACATTAATGGCTGTGTGTTGAGTTATTTTGAGGGGACAGCAAATTTACACTGTTATACAGGCTGTACACTCACTACTTTACATTGTAGCAAAGTGTCATTTCTTCAGTGTTGTCACATGAAAAGATATACTCAAAAATTTACAAAAATGTGAGGGGTGTACTCACTTTTCTGATATACTGTATATACATGAAGCAGGCACACAGGCATCGAGGCTTTCAGTTACTGTTTAATTGAATGTTAGAATGGGCAAAACGAGTGACCTACAGTAAACGACTGTGTGGTATGATCGTTGGTGCCAGGCACACCGGTTCCAGTATCTAAGAGACGGCTGGCCTCCTTGGCTTTTCACGCATGACAGTGACTAGGGTTTACTGAGAACGGCGAGACAAACAAAAAAACATCCAGTCAGCGTCAGTCCTGTGGGTGAAAACAGCTCGTTGATGACAGAGGTCAAAGGAGAATGGCAAGAATCATACAAGCTAACAGGCAGCCCACAAACAGACAAATAACAGGGCAGTACAACAGTGGTGTGCAGAACGGCATCTCGGAAACACACAACTCATCGGTCCTTGTCACGGATGGGCTAAATCACTTACAAACAAGAAGTGGCTCCAGTAGGCACGTGATTACCAACACTGGACAATTGAGGAGTGGAAAAACATTGCCTGGTCCGACGAATACCAGTTCCTGTTGCGTCATGCTGATGGCTGAGTCAGGATTTGGCGTAAGCAGCGTGAGTCCATGGACCCATCCTGCCTGGTGTCAACGGTACAGGCTGGTGGCGGTGGTGTAATGGTGTGGGGAATGTTTTCCTGGCACACGTTAGGTCCCTTGATACCAACATGTCCATGTCCCAAAGAATTCAGGCTGTTCTGTAGGCAAAGTGGGGTCTGACCCGGTACTAGATGGGTGTACCTAAAACTGTATATTTTACTGTCCATTTTGAGAGAAACAGACATCTATTTTCTGCTCATCTTCAGGACAAGCTTTTGTCGATGGCCTATGAAGACTAAAGGGCATTAGTAAGTGAGAATCTCAGGGAAGACAGAGACATACACATAAACAAACATAACAGCCATTAACACAGATAAACAGACTGACCCAAACAAGTGAAGGACACATACACTTTACAAAACCGTAACACACACACAGAGTCCAAAACCTCAAGGAATTTTCATTATTTCCTCATTAGCCGATCTGATTCAGAAGAGAAATGAAATATTCCTTAAAACGGAAAAATACTAAACATATCTATAACTGCCAAAGCAAGTAGAAGGTCCATATAATTGATACATGCCACTTTGGTTTTATGGAGACAGGCCAAAGACTGCTTGTGGACAAGGCATTAAAAATGGGAGGGCTTCAGAAATGGAAATGGCTTGGGCACATGAACCTAGTAGCTATACAACTCCTGGCTTCACCGCTAGCTTGGTCCCAGATCTGCTTGTGCTGTTTTGCAACTCCTATGGTCACTGTCATGAATGGAGTTGGCAAGACAGCACACATAGATCTGGGACCAGGCTAGCTACCTCCTCACAGTTTCCCCTCTCTGATGGCATGGTATTATACTGCACGGTGATATGTTTATATGGCCTGGTCCATTCCAGCCTCAAACCCAGGGAACATGGCAGGGTTAGAGCGGCTAGCTACATTTAGCTAGCTCCTTTTACTAGAGGAATACTGAGCTTCAGATCTCCACTGACTCTGCCAAACACACAAATATAAATACATATATACAGACACATTCATAAGCAGGAATACAGACACACATACTGATGAAACTGCGCACACACACACACACACAAATTCACACACAAACTCATTAAAATCTACAATTTTAGAATGTCTCCTTTTTGTCAGCCAAACAGCTCCGAGCCAGGAGTTACTCGCGGCTCGCGGTTTTCCACCTCATAGTTGATTAGTCGTGCAGCTAAAATTAAACGGTCGCCATGACACGACAATAACTCGTTTTCAAGCCAGTCTCCGCAAACATACCACTCTGCCTCCGACACAGCCCTCGTACAGCTTTCTCTTCCACTGTGTTCACTGTCTACTGTACAAACATACCACTCTGCCTCCGACACAGCCCTCGTACAGCTTTCTCTTCCACTGTGTTCACGGTCTACTGTACAAGGCAGTAATAAATCCACCCACATTATCTCACGGCCTATTGTCTTTTGAGAGAAGACATGATGGCTTTATCCTCCTCCGTCTGGGAGGAAGGGAAGAGGTTGATGAGGGAGCAGGAGGTTTGTTGGTCAGGGCTGAGAGGAAGTTGAAGTGGCTCAGTCCGTCCGTACACCATATATTCCCTCCGGTGATCCAAGGCTGTTGACCCTTGGTAACCTTCCTCTGTGGTCAGCCCTTGGAAAGGATGGAGGTTAGACGTGGACACAGTGACCCAGGGTGCTCCTAAATGGCACCCGATACCCATAGGGCTCTGGTCAAAAGTAGTGCACTACGCAGGGAATAGGGTGCCATTTGGGACACACAACCAGCTATTGCTGCCAGCAGCTCTCCAACCCTTTGGACATTAGACCAGGAACTGGCAACAGGACGGTGGGGTGGACATGGACAGAAGAAGCCCTAGAGACGCTGTGTATGCCGTTTCCATGTCAACCAGGCGGTCAGTGTCCATGACATGGCAAGTCTCCCTCTCTATGACCATAGCAGGCCATTATGGGGAAAGAGAAAGAGAAAGACATGACAGAGACCGAGAGAGAAAGAGAGAGAGAGATACAGAGACCGAGAGAGATATAAAACTTAAATTGAATTGAAATTGAGGAAGAGAAACAGAGACCGAGAGAGAGAGAGCGAGAAACAGAGACCGAGAGAGAGAGCGAGAAACAGGGACCCGAGAGAGAGAGACACAGAGGCCGAGAGAGAGAGAGACACAGAGGCCGAGAGAGACACAGAGACCGAGAGATACAGAGGCCGAGAGAGAAAGAGAGTGATAGAGGCCGAGAGAGAGAGAAACAGAAACCGAGAGAGAGAGAGAGAGAGAGAGAGAGAGAGAGAGAGAGAGAGAGAGAGAGAGAGAGAGAGAGAGAGAGCAAGAAACAGAAACCGAGAGAGAGATTGAGAAACAGAGACCGAGAGAGAGAGATACAGAGGCAGAGAGAGCTACAGAGGCCGAGAGAGAGAGAGAGAAAGAGAGAGAGAGAGAGCAAGAAACAGAAACCGAGAGAGAGAGAGAAACAGAGACCGATAGAGAGAGATACAGATTCAGAGAGAGAGATATACAGAGGCAGAGTGAGAGAGATACAGAGACAGAGAGAGAGAGATACAGAGACAGAGAGAGAGAGATACAGAGGCAGAGTGAGAGAGATACAGAGACAGAGAGAGAGAGATACAGAGGCAGAGTGAGAGAGATACAGAGGCAGAGTGAGAGAGAGGCAGAGAGAGAGAGCGAGAGATACAGAGGCAGAGAGAGAGAGATACAGAGGCAGAGTGAGAGAGAGGCAGAGAGAGAGAGAGAGGCAGAGAGAGAGAAACAGAGGCAGAGAGAGAGAGATACAGAAGCCAAGAGAGAGATACAGAGGCCGAGAGAGAGAGATACAGAGGCCGAGAGAGAGAGATACAGAGGCCGAGAGAGAGAGATACAGAGGCCGAGAGAGAGAGATACAGAGGCAGAGAGAGAGAGAAACAGAGGCAGAGAGAGAGAGAAACAGAGGCAGAGAGAGAGAGAGATACAGAAGCCAAGAGAGAGATACAGAGGCAGAGAGAGAGAGATACAGAGGCCGAGAGAGAGAGATACAGAGGCCGAGAGAGAGAGATACAGAGGCAGAGAGAGAGAGATACAGAGGCCGAGAGAGAGAGAGATACAGAGGCAGAGAGAGAGATACAGAGGTCGAGAGAGAGAGAGATACAGAGGCAGAGAGAGAGAGATACAGAGGCAGAGAGAGAGAGATACAGAGGCCGAGAGAGAGAGATACCGAGGCAGAGAGAGAGAGATACAGAGACCGAGTGAGAGAGATACAGAGACAGAGAGATACAGAGACAGAGTGAGAGAGATACAGAGGCCGAGAGAGAGAGATACAGAGGCAGAGAAAGAGAGAAACAAAGGCAGAGAGAGAGACTTAAATTGAAATTGAGGAAGAGAAACAGAGACCAAACGAGAGAGAGAAAGAGATACGGAGACCGAGAGACAGAGCGATAGAGATCTTAAATTGAATTGAAATTGAGAAAGAGACCAAGAGAAACAGAGCAAGAGAAACAGAGACCGAGAGCGAGAAACAGAGAAACAGAGAGAGATCTCTATGGTACTGAGCCAGGATAAGGTCTCCTCTCAGTCCTGATGTCTCTTGGCCATCCCCTCGGAGGTCAGGCCCTCAACGGAAAATCTGCTTTTATTCATACCCATAAAATGCACCTGCCCTCTGTATTAAAATGATATAAAATATCAGAACAGATCTGGTTCGGCAAGAGGTCCCTGATTTACTCTCTCTCAAAGAAGACAGAATGTCATTGCTTGGCTAGAGGGAAAGGTAAGACATCAGTAAGTAGCCCTATCCCATGAACCCTTTACTTATTATACTGCTCTTACTAGGAATATGAATATGGACATATTCATTATCGTATTACAGTATCATAACTGATTTTGGGCTCATATTTCACGTTAGCCCTATTTGAAAACAGATATGAATGCATTCAGGTAACATAAAGCATAGACGGCTCTGTTAAAACAATGAAACGTCTGTTCTCCAGTAGTCTGGATGGGACAATGACCAGACCTGCTGCCTCGAACATTCGTCTCGACTGAAAGAAATATAGCAGACGGAGAATATTATCCAGCAGTGACATTTCCACCAAACAAAGTCTCTCTTTCTTTAATAGCTGGCACCTGATGGTTTAAAACGCTGTCTGTCAATCTCCCGAAAAGGTTACAGAAAGGGCTTTGGTAACAGGAAATATTTCAACCAGGTAACAAAATAAAATTCTGGGGCTGGATGTGTTACCTGAGCTCTGAACTCTGGATCTAATAAAGGTATTATAGGCCAGGGCAATCAATGTCAAAGTCTGCCCTGTTTTTGGCAACGACTGCTCACATGAGTTATACTGAGAGCAGAGGGTTACTTTCACCCAAAGGACAAACAAAGGACGATAGCATGACCTCTGACCTCTCTCTGTTTGACCTCTCACCCCTCAGGAAGGCCATCATCATGCATGATGGAACTGTTTACCTATGTCCTCTAGCCCAAGAGCTCGGCGGGAAGAAATCCCTGTCTTACTGAGATGAAACAAAAACATATCAGCGACCTCAGAGATGTGTAGTCTGTACACGACTGGGGGACAATGACTTTAATACGTTATGTCTGTAGATCAGTGAGGTGACCGGTGAATTTATGTCATCATCTAATGCTTGAAGGATGATTTTAAGATGAGATGCGGTCCCTCTGACATGTTTAAAACAGTGACGGTACTGTGTAACTTAGTGACGGCTCAACGAAGGATGTTCTGAGTTAAGAGCGGCTGTGTCTAACCCTGTCCTTTTCCAGAGCCGCGTTGGGCTGTGTGTTAGGTTAGGTCATGGTGAAAACACAGAGGTATGTGTGGAGTAACACCTCAAAGTGGGGCTGAGGCGGCGCTCTAAATTGCTCCCTATTCTCTGAATAGTGCACTACTTTTGACCAGGGCCCACAGTGCACTATATAGGGAATATGGAGCCATTTGGGGCAGGCCCTCATGCTCTGAGCTGAAAAGAGCAGACACACTGAGGGAGAGATGGAGTGAGAGAACAGACGAAAGGCAGAGAGCGGCCCAGAGCCCTGCGGGGCCGCGAAGGCCGAGGCAGACATCCCACTGAGCCGCCAGCCGATCTGATCTGCACCTGCCGGTCTACACCTCCTCCTCTTCTCCCCTCCCCCAGCTCGGTTGACACGACCTTCAGCGCTGGCGCGTGGAAAGCCTCCACGCCTCCAACATGACAGCCACTCTCTCTCCCCCCTCACGCTTTCTTTCCCCCCCCTCCCTCTCCCTCTTTCTCCCCCCCACCCTCTCTCTCTCGTCATCATATCACTCCATCCCGGCCCGGCATGTGTCTGTGACCTGGCCCGTAGCCTGGCCCAGCGGAGAGAGAGACACACACGAGCGCCGGACCTGATGACCCGGCGGGCTGGGAAAGCCATCAGCTGCCACACGTCTACGCCGCCACCACGGCAATGCACCACGGCAATGCACCACGGCTAATTGGTTTCATGTGGGGCCCGGCTGTGAGCTGCGACTTGCTGCGGAGGAAAGGTGTGTAACACACACAACCACACACAAACACACACACACACACACAAATGCTCGCACACGCACTCACGCAAGCACACATACACCCTAGCCTGCAACAGAAAGCTGTAGGTAGTAAATATGACCTCACCACCACAACTAGCTCCCCCAGAGCACCAGATAAAGTTTGTGTTAGATGTGTTTCTGATAACCCTACAGCTTGGTCATGTGGTACACGAACACTGCTCGATGACCTTTGATCCTATCTTATAACGTGTCATTACACGCCCGCACACAGTGACACAGACAAAGACCACATCACTTTTCACTGGAGATGTCTGAGTGGGAAGTGTGCTTCCAACGCAATTAGCCAAGCATTATCCATTTGGTGGATAAAAAATGAGCTGTTTGACGTTCTAAAACTGCCTGTTTTACAGGAGTACTGTTCTTCAAAATGTGTGAACTTTTACACCCCTGGATCAAGTTTGATCCTTCCCACCACGTCACCAAGTCATTTCAACTTTCTGACGTTGTGTGACATTGTTTTTACTTAAAAAAGACGCAAACTTTTAAGCGCAAGGCTTTTCTGTCACAGATTTTGGACAAGGGGAAACGTTTCTTCTCTTGACAATAGGAAAACATTTCATCGTTTTTGCTGACGTGACTTACGGAGAATGATTTGGCAGATCCCTTGTCGTCCCTGCCTGGGATGACCTTAGCGTTCCGTCTGCTCTCCCGCAGGCGCTCGACGGGCGGCGGCTTCACGAACACCACGTAAGGTTTAAACTCTGCCGTCCTCAGGTGCTTTATCGTCTGCAACACACAGAGGAGAGAGAAAACAGTTAGCAGAGGAGAGTGTCTGGTTCATCTATCTGGAGATATCGCAGAGTGGAATTAGACCCAGATCTCCATCTGTCACAGTGCAGAGGCGATGACACATTACACAGCTGGGTCGCGTTGACACGTAGCACACAGTGTGTGTGTGTGTGTGTGTGTGTGTGTGTGTGTGTGTGTACTGAACCGCAGCCGAGCAGTGTTAACCGGTGCCGGTCCACCTCCCTCTGGGCCCGATACCACGGCCTCTCGCTGTGTTCTGCTGAGCGGGTTCGAAACCCTGGGCCGGTACGAAGGCCGAGTCCAACACGACACCCTATTCCCTATTAGGTGCACTAGATAGGGAATAGGGTGCCACTTGGGACCCAGACGAAGACAGGAGCAGAAGACAGGAGGGAAGTGGTGCTAGACTACCATTAATCTCCATCACAGAGAGGGAAGAGAGGAGGAGAGCTTTCATCTGGTCAGCACGGGACCAGTCAACATCCCTCGCTCTGCAACACCACCAGACTGACATGAAACTCATGTGATTGACTACTGAGCGGGGTAGAGAGCTACAAGGGAGCACAAAGGCATAGACACGTGCGAGCACGCACATATAAACACATGTACACAAACAGCATGGGCTAACGACGCACTTGATCAGGGAGAGATGGTTCGAAAACATGCCAGTAATCTATATAATAGTGTATTTCGGACTCTATATGATTACTTACTCAGAGAAAACAAACAGAGGATGCCTATGGGGCCCAGGCAAGAGTGTTTTTGTGCGAGGCAGGATTGAGGCAGGGTGGGTGCTAGGCTTGGCCTGGGGTAGAAGGATTGTAACTGTAGGGTTTGTAGGCCACTTATGAAAGGCAGATCATCACCACCACCCAGACACATAAGCCAAAGAGGAAATCTTCAAATAAGGAACATTCGCAGTAATTGCTGCTAAAAATGGCCCTTTAAGCCAGGTTTGGTTGGTAACCCTGTAAGCAGCCATGGCCTGCAGAAAGCCACCGCTGCCTCTGAAGTCTCCTGAAGGATGAGATTCCTCCAGAAGATAGGCAGAGAGAGAGGTGGAAATATAAACGCAACATTGGCCCCAAATTTCATGAGCTGAAATAAAAGATCCCAGACATTTTCCAGACACACAAAATGCTTAATTTCTCTGCACAAATCTGTTTACATCCCTGTTAGTGAGCATTTCTCCTTCAACAAGCTAATCCATCCACCTGACAGGTGTGGCATATCAAGAAGCTGATTAAACAGCATGATCATTACACAGGTGCACCTTGTGCTGGGGACAATTAAAGGCTACTCTAAAATGTGCAGTTTTTTCACACAACACAATGCCACAGATGTCTCACATTTTGATTGCATGTGCAATTGGCAAGCTGACTGCAGGAATGTCCACCAGAGCTGTTGCCAGAAAACTTAATGTTCATTTCTTTACCATAAGCTGCTTCCAAAGTTACTTTAGAGAATCTGGCAGTACATCCAACCAGCCTCACCACCGCAGACCACGTGCATGGCGTTGTGTTGGCGAGCGGTTTGCTGATGTCAACAATATAAACAGAGTGGCCCATGGTGGTGGTGGGGTTATGGTGTGGGCAGGCATAAGCTACAGACAACGAACAATTGCATTTAATCGATGGCAATTTGAATGCACAGAGATACCGTGACGAGATCCCGAGGCACATTGTTGTACCATTCATCCGCCGCCATCACCACATGTTTCAGCATGATCATGCACAGCCACATGTCGCAAGGATCTGTGCACAATTCCATGATGACGAAAATGTCCCAGTTCTTCCATGGCCTGCATACTCACCAGACATGTCACCCATTGAGCATGTTTGGGATGCTCTGGATCAACGTGTTTGACAGCATGTTCCAATTCCAACCAATATCCAGCAGCTTCAAACAGCCATTGAAGAGGAGTGGGACAACACTCCATAGGCCCCAGCCTGATCAACTCTGTGAAGGAGATGTGTCGTGCTGCATGAGGCATATGGTGGTCACACCAGATACTGACTGGTTTTCTGATCACCGACCCCTACTTTTAAATTATATTTTTTAAGGTATCTGTATTCCCAGTCATGTGAAATCAATAGATTAGGGCCTAAAGAATGTATTTAAATTGAATAATTTCCTTATATAAACGTTAACTCGTTAACTAATGATTGCATGTTGCTTTTTATATTTTTGGATGGAGGGAGAGTTGGAAGGACATTGGGAGGGAAAAGGAGTGGTGGAATGAAGAGTACAGGAAACGAATGAAGAGATGGCGGGTAGAGGTAAAGGGAAGATTGTGACTGGGTCAGGGACTTGTGTAACTCACATGAGGCTGAACGTCCAGTAGACACACCTTGTTCTTGGACAGGACCGAACGCACAGAGTCTAGACTGGTGCCATAGTAGTTCCCTTTATACTCACCATGCTCTATGAACCTACAGACAGAGACAGAGAGACAGAGAGACAGAGAGAGAGAGAGAGAGAGAGAGAGAGAGAGAGAGAGAGAGAGAGAGAGAGACAGAGACAGAGACAGAGACAGAGACAGAGACAGAGACAAAGAAAGAAAGAAAGAGACAGAGACAGAGAGAGAGAGAGAGAGAGAGAGAGAGAGAGAGAGAGAGAGAGAGCGAGAGAGAGCGAGAAAGAGGGGGGAGCAAGAGAGAGAGAGAGAGAGAGAAAGAGGGGGAGCAAGAGAGAGAGAGAGAGAGAGAGAGAGAGAGGGGGAGCAAGAGAGAGAGAGGGGGGAGCAAGAGAGAGAGAGAGGGGGGAGCAAGAGAGGGAGAGAGAGAGCGAGAGAGAGAAAGAGAGAGAAAAAGGGGGAGCAAGAGCGAGAGAGAGAGGGAGCAAGAGAGAGAGGGGGGAGCAAGAGAGAGAGGGGGAGCAAGAGAGAGAGAGAGGGGGGAGCAAGAGAGAGAGGGAGGGGGGAGCAAGAGAGAGAGAGGGGGGAGCAAGAGAGAGAGAGGGGGGAGCAAGAGCGAGGGGGGGGGCAAGAGAGAGAGAGAGAGAGAGAGAGAGAGAGAGAGAGAGAGAGAGAGAGAGAGAGAGAGAGAGAGAGAGAGAGAGAGAGAGAGAGGGGAGCGAGAGAGAGAGAGACGGGGGAGCAAGAGCGAGAAGAGAGAGCGAGAGAGAGCGAGAAAGAGGGGGGAGCAAGAGAGAGAGAAAGAGAGAGGGAGAGAGAACGAGGGGGAGCAAGAGAGGGGGGAGCGAGAGAGAGAGGGGGGAGCAAGAGAGAGAGAGAGAGGGGGGAGCAAGAGAGAGAGAGGAGAGAGGGGGAGCAAGAGAGAGAGAGAGGGGGGAGCAAGAGAGAGAGCAAGAGAGAGAGAGAGAGAGAGGGGAGCAAGAGAGAGAGAGGGGAGCAAGAGAGAGAGAGGGGAGCAAGAGAGAGAGATAGAGAGAGAGCGCGAGAGAGAGCGAGAGAGAGAGAGAGAGAGAGAGAGAGAGAGAGAGAGAGAGAGAGAGAGAGAAAATAAAAGAAAGAGGCAATTCATTTTGCAGCACACATTCACAGAGAGGGAAAGTCAGAGAGAGAGAGATGCGTAAAAAAGCTTAAGAGTAGGTAAACGTTTCACTCACATCATTTAGAAGTACAGGCTGGGATGAACATTAATATCAAATAAAACCAACGTATTTCTCACCTAGCCTGAGGACTGGCTGTGTTACCATCTTATGCTAAGGCACTCCTTTCTTATTTAGATATATTGCACGCACACACACGCACACGCACACACACACACACACACACACACACAACTAACTGAGATTGTGTTCAGAATAAGATCATTCTAAAAGACTACAGTACCTCAGGGACTAGGGATTACTCTTCCAACCACTGACGAATCCTCAGATAGCATTCTTCAGTACAACACAAATCCAGACAGTCTGGCACAATAACCCTTTATATAATCTTCTATGCTACACTTTAAATCAGTAACACCTGTTTGTTTAAAGTGTAGAAGGAGAATGCCAGGAGCGTGTCTAGTGTGTGTGCGTGTCTTACTAAGTTTACATTTCTAAATAATAAGACAGTGTGTGTGTGTGTTGGTAGACTCGGTGTGTATTCCAAAAGGCACCCCTGACCCTATACAGTGCACTACTTTTGACCAGGGTCCACATGGGCATAGGGCAGTGCACTACGGAGGGAGCAGGGTACCATTTTGGACACGCCATCAGACTGGTCCTGATGATCGCTGGGCTGAATGTCTGTACTTGCAGTCCTAAAATCCATGTAAAACTCATTTTATAGTAATTGCCTCATGTAAGAACATTTTATTCTGTTTCAGAAAAGGAGCCGGTAGTCGAACAAGCTCTTCCATTTGGTTATGGGAAATTCATTTCATCTCATGTTTAAAAGGCCTGCCATTGCCATACACTGAAACAAGCTATGCTGTTTGTTGTCACAAGTGCTGTTATGTAGATAAGAGCAGTGTAGAATGCCAAGACCGGTTCAGCTAAACTGGGAATGTATGGATGCCATCCATTTTTTGCAGGGAACAGGGCTTTCCTTGGGAAATCTACACACACTCTCACACACTGCTAGTTACTGCCCGTGGCCCATTTCTCATGGAGCTTTTCCCTACTGGCACAGAGAGAGAGAGATTCTCTCTGTGTGTGTGTGTGTGTGTGTGTGTGTGTGTGTGTGTGTGTGTGTGTGTGTGTGTGTGTGTGTTTGTACAGTGTTATGAGTGCATGCATCAAGGCACAACACAAAAAAACAAGGCTCTCACTCTTCTCCTCTCTCCAGTGCCTTGTAATTTGTGTTTGTGTGTGTGGATTGTCCAGAGCGTCGAGGCCACATCACAGTCCCAACATTCACCCCTAACTCGAAACTCCCCGACAGACATCCTATGCCGTGCCCCATGACCAACCACAGCTGAAGCAGCCCTACCCTGGTCCCAGACTCGCTCTGCATGCTCTGACACTCTATACACACTCAGCAGCCCAGCCATCCAGTTGTGTGTGTGTGTGTGCGTGCGTGCATGTTGTGTGTTTTTAGAGAGCAAGACAGCCGGAAAGGCATCCATCACGAAGGATGTTCATTTCTGTTAGAATTTGTCCGCCCTGCATAATGTGAGAGCGGCTCCCGAGTGTGAGTGTCGGCGTCACCTCAAAGAAACACACACACACACACACACACACACACACACACACACACACACACACACACACACACACACACACACACACACACACACACACACACACACACACACACACACACACACACACACACACACACACAGGGCAGAGAGGGGCCCTCTGTGACCTTGGAGCCCTTTGTAGAAGAGTTTTGTTACCAAGCCAAGGCCTGGCCCTGTCAACACCACCTCACACTCAGTCAGGGAGAGTCATAGGGGAGAACCCTGCTCTATTTACAGAGAACCCTGCTCACGTCAGCTGAGGTCATTCACCAGTCTGTCTCACACAGTTACACTGCCCCTAGTGGTCAGACGGCAGAACGTGGTTGATTCCTGAAAGAGGTTCCCTCTGAGACCTCCGATATAAGAGCGGTGTGTTTTAGTTGTTGTGCCTGTGGGAATGGATGCAGACAGTATGTATTTGATGTGGTGTGTTTTAGTTGTTGTGACTGTGGGAATGGATGCAGACAGTATGTATTTGATGTGGTGTGTTTTAGTTGTTGTGACTGTGGGAATGGATGCAGACAGTATGTATTTGATGTGGTGTGTTTTAGTTGTTGTGCCTGTGGGAATGGATGCAGACAGTATGTATTTGATGTGGTGTGTTTTAGTTGTTGTGACTGTGGGAATGGATGCAGACAGTATGTATTTGATGTGGTGTGTTTTAGTTGTTGTGACTGTGGGAATGGATGCAGACAGTATGTATTTGATGTGGTGTGTTTTAGTTGTTGTGCCTGTGGGAATGGATGCAGACAGTATGTATTTGATGTGGTGTGTTTTAGTTGTTGTGACTGTGGGAATGGATGCAGACAGTATGTATTTGATGTGGTGTGTTTTAGTTGTTGTGACTGTGGGAATGGATGCAGACAGTATGTATTTGATGTGGTGTGTTTTAGTTGTTGTGACTGTGGGAATGGATGCAGACAGTATGTATTTGATGCGGTGTGTTTTAGTTGTTGTGACTGTGGGAATGGATGCAGACAGTATGTATTTGATGCGGTGTGTTTTAGTTGTTGTGACTGTGGGAATGGATGCAGACAGTATGTATTTGATGTGGTGTGTTTTAGTTGTTGTGACATTGGGAATGGATGCAGACAGTATGTATTTGACGTGGTGTGTTTTAGTTGTTGTGACATTGGGAATGGATGCAGACAGTATGTATTTGATGTGGTGTGTTTTAGTTGTTGTGACTGTGGGAATGGATGCAGACAGTATGTATTTGATGTGGTGTGTTTTAGTTGTTGTGACTGTGGGAATGGATGCAGACAGTATGTATTTGATGTGGTGTGTTTTAGTTGTTGTGCCTGTGGGAATGGATGCAGACAGTATGTATTTGATGTGGTGTGTTTTAGTTGTTGTGACTGTGGGAATGGATGCAGACAGTATGTATTTGATGTGGTGTGTTTTAGTTGTTGTGACTGTGGGAATGGATGCAGACAGTATGTATTTGATGTGGTGTGTTTTAGTTGTTGTGACTGTGGGAATGGATGCAGACAGTATGTATTTGATGTGGTGTGTTTTAGTTGTTGTGACTGTGGGAATGGATGCAGACAGTATGTATTTGATGTGGTGTGTTTTAGTTGTTGTGACTGTGGGAATGGATGCAGACAGTATGTATTTGATGTGGTGTGTTTTAGTTGTTGTGACTGTGGGAATGGATGCAGACAGTATGTATTTGATGTGGTGTGTTTTAGTTGTTGTGACTGTGGGAATGGATGCAGACAGTATGTATTTGATGTGGTGTGTTTTAGTTGTTGTGACTGTGGGAATGGATGCAGACAGTATGTATTTGATGTGGTGTGTTTTAGTTGTTGTGACTGTGGGAATGGATGCAGACAGTATGTATTTGATGTGGTGTGTTTTAGTTGTTGTGACATTGGGAATGGATGCAGACAGTATGTATTTGATGTGGTGTGTTTTAGTTGTTGTGACTGTGGGAATGGATGCAGACAGTATGTATTTGATGTGGTGTGTTTTAGTTGTTGTGACTGTGGGAATGGATGCAGACAGTATGTATTTGATGTGGTGTGTTTTAGTTGTTGTGACATTGGGAATGGATGCAGACAGTATGTATTTGATGTGGTGTGTTTTAGTTGTTGTGCCTGTGGGAATGGATGCAGACAGTATGTATTTGATGTGGTGTGTTTTAGTTGTTGTGACTGTGGGAATGGATGCAGACAGTATGTATTTGATGTGGTGTGTTTTAGTTGTTGTGACATTGGGAATGGATGCAGACAGTATGTATTTGACGTGGTGTGTTTTAGTTGTTGTGCCTGTGGGAATGGATGCAGACAGTATGTATTTGATGTGGTGTGTTTTAGTTGTTGTGACTGTGGGAATGGATGCAGACAGTATGTATTTGACGTGGTGTGTTTTAGTTGTTGTGACTGTGGGAATGGATGCAGACAGTATGTATTTGACGTGGTGTGTTTTAGTTGTTGTGACATTGGGAATGGATGCAGACAGTATGTATTTGATGTGGTGTGTTTTAGTTGTTGTGACTGTGGGAATGGATGCAGACAGTATGTATTTGATGTGGTGTGTTTTAGTTGTTGTGACTGTGGGAATGGATGCAGACAGTATGTATTTGATGTGGTGTGTTTTAGTTGTTGTGACTGTGGGAATGGATGCAGACAGTATGTATTTGATGTGGTGTGTTTTAGTTGTTGTGACTGTGGGAATGGATGCAGACAGTATGTATTTGATGTGGTGTGTTTTAGTTGTTGTGCCTGTGGGAATGGATGCAGACAGTATGTATTTGATGTGGTGTGTTTTAGTTGTTGTGACTGTGGGAATGGATGCAGACAGTATGTATTTGACGTGGTGTGTTTTAGTTGTTGTGACTGTGGGAATGGATGCAGACAGTATGTATTTGATGTGGTGTGTTTTAGTTGTTGTGACTGTGGGAATGGATGCAGACAGTATGTATTTGATGTGGTGTGTTTTAGTTGTTGTGACTGTGGGAATGGATGCAGACAGTATGTATTTGACGTGGTGTGTTTTAGTTGTTGTGACTGTGGGAATGGATGCAGACAGTATGTATTTGACGTGGTGTGTTTTAGTTGTTGTGACTGTGGGAATGGATGCAGACAGTATGTATTTGATGTGGTGTGTTTTAGTTGTTGTGACTGTGGGAATGGATGCAGACAGTATGTATTTGATGTGGTGTGTTTTAGTTGTTGTGACTGTGGGAATGGATGCAGACAGTATGTATTTGATGTGGTGTGTTTTAGTTGTTGTGACTGTGGGAATGGATGCAGACAGTATGTATTTGATGTGGTGTGTTTTAGTTGTTGTGACTGTGGGAATGGATGCAGACAGTATGTATTTGATGTGGTGTGTTTTTAGTTGTTGTGACTGTGGGAATGGATGCAGACAGTATGTATTTGATGTGGTGTGTTTTAGTTGTTGTGACTGTGGGAATGGATGCAGACAGTATGTATTTGATTTGATGTTGTGACTGTGGGAATGGATGTTTTTTGAGTTGTTGTGACTGTGGGAATGGATGCAGACAGTATGTATTTGATGTGGTGTGTTTTAGTTGTTGTGACTGTGGGAATGGATGCAGACAGTATGTATTTGATGTGGTGTGTTTTAGTTGTTGTGACTGTGGGAATGGATGCAGACAGTATGTATTTGATGTGGTGTGTTTTAGTTGTTGTGACTGTGGGAATGGATGCAGACAGTATGTATTTGATGTGGTGTGTTTTAGTTGTTGTGACTGTGGAATGGATGCAGACAGTATGTATTTGATGTGGTGTGTTTTAGTTGTTGTGACTGTGGGAATGGATGCAGACAGTATGTATTTGATGTGGTGTGTTTTAGTTGTTGTGACTGTGGGAATGGATGCAGACAGTATGTATTTGATGTGGTGTGTTTTAGTTGTTGTGACTGTGGGAATGGATGCAGACAGTATGTATTTGACGTGGTGTGTTTTAGTTGTTGTGACATTGGGAATGGATGCAGACAGTATGTATTTGATGTGGTGTGTTTTAGTTGTTGTGACTGTGGGAATGGATGCAGACAGTATGTATTTGATGTGGTGTGTTTTAGTTGTTGTGACATTGGGAATGGATGCAGACAGTATGTATTTGATGTGGTGTGTTTTAGTTGTTGTGCCTGTGGGAATGGATGCAGACAGTATGTATTTGATGTGGTGTGTTTTAGTTGTTGTGCCTGTGGGAATGGATGCAGACAGTATGTATTTGATGTGGTGTGTTTTAGTTGTTGTGACTTTGGGAATGGATGCAGACAGTATGTATTTGATGTGGTGTGTTTTAGTTGTTGTGCCTGTGGGAATGGATGCAGACAGTATGTATTTGATGTGGTGTGTTTTAGTTGTTGTGACTGTGGGAATGGATGCAGACAGTATGTATTTGATGTGGTGTGTTTTAGTTGTTGTGACATTGGGAATGGATGCAGACAGTATGTATTTGATGTGGTGTGTTTTAGTTGTTGTGACTGTGGGAATGGATGCAGAC
>NC_068448.1:55239373-55246873 GCF_023373465.1 Oncorhynchus keta | reverse complement strand
GGAGCTGGTGCCAAAACATGAGGCAGTGGAATGGCATTTGATCAGGAGGTAGAAAATAAAGCAGTTCCTCCAACGTTCTGGGCCTGTCATGTGGCCCACGATAAACAGACAATTACACAGTCAGGAGGAGAACCCCTCCACTCGCCTGGGTCCAGTGTGTGTGTGTGTGTGAGTGTGTGAGAGAGAAGGAGGGTATGTGTGTGTGTGTGTGAAGGAGGTGTGTGTGTGTGTGTGTGTGTGTGTGTGTGTGTGTGTGTGTGTGTGTGTGTGTGTGTGTGTGTGTGTGAGGAGAGATGGAGTGTGTGTGTGTGTGTGAGAGAGAAGGAGGTATGTGTGTGTGTGTGTGTGTGTGTGTGTGTGTGTGTGTGTGTGTGTGTGTGTGTGAGAGGAGGGAAGGAGGGTATGTGTGTGTGTGAAGTGTGTATGTGTGAGTGTGTGTGTGTGTGTGTGTGTGTGTGTGTGTGTGTGTGTGTGTGTGTGTGTGTGTGTGTGTGTGTGTGTGTGTGTGTGTGAGAAGGAGTGTGTGTGTGTGTGTGTGTGTGAGGAGTGCGTGTTTGTGGGCCTTGAGACGCACAGTTTGAGAGCAACATCTTGATGCTCGTCACCCCCAGACAGCTCTGTGTGTGTGTGTGTGTGTGAGTGAGTGTGAGTCTATGCATGGGTCTATGGACCTTTACCAACACCCACGAAGGCAACAACAACCTGGCAGCAGAAAGCTAAACATCATTTATCCAGGGTGATGGATGATTTCTTAGCAGTTAAAATCACGGGGGGCATTTGGCCTCCGTTTAGTGAAAATCTAACCTGGCACCTAATAGGTTTACATTTCTGTGCCCGTGTACAGCCAATCTGTTTTCAGTGTAAATGCAGTACCAGCCATTGTGTATGAGGGTTCAGCTCCCTGTGGGAATGCAGTCAGAGTGTACATCCCAAATGGCACCCTATTCCATATTGGATCTGTTCAAAATAAGTGCACTACATAGGGGACTGGGTGTCATTTGGCATGCACCCAGAGTAACTGGTCTCCATAACCATCTGATACAGACCAGAGCTTCCACTATTTATTAATTACAAAGACAGGAGCATCCGTCCTGCTGAGCACCTGACAACAGTTCACCTAGTGTCTGTCTGTCTCTCTCTTTCCTGTCTGTCCGCCTGTGGATTGTAGAGGAGACTGAGGAAACCAAATGTCTACTTCAGACCCTAAAAGCATCAATATAAGGATCAGAAACATATGGAGATGAGGAGGTTTAAACTCTGACCACCCCCCAACACAGTCCACGACTCCCTCCTGGTCTGGGAGAGAGGTTCAGTCTCCATTAGACACACACCCCACGACTCCCTCCTGGTCTGGGAGAGAGGTTCAGTCTCCATTAGACACACACCCCACGACTCCCTCCTGGTCTGGGAGAGAGGTTCAGTCTCCATTAGACACACACCCCACGACTCCCTCCTGGTCTGGGAGAGAGGTTCAGTCTCCATTAGACACACACCCCACGACTCCCTCCTGGTCTGGGAGAGAGGTTCAGTCTCTATTAGACACACACCCCCCAACACAGTCCACGACTCCCTCCTGGTCTGGGAGAGAGGTTCAGTCTCCATTAGACACACACCCCACAACTCCCTCCTGGTCTGGGAGAGAGGTTCAGTCTCCATTAGACACACACCCCACGACTCCCTCCTGGTCTGGGAGAGAGGTTCAGTCTCTATTAGACACACACCCCACGACTCCCTCCTGGTCTGGGAGAGAGGTTCAGTCTCTATTAGACACACACCCCACGGCTCCCTCCTGGTCTGGAAGAGAGGTTCAGTCTCTATTAGACACACACCCCATGACTCCCTCCTGGTCTGGGAGAGAGGTTCAGTCTCTATTAGACACACACCCCACGACTCCCTCCTGGTCTGGGAGAGAGGTTCACTCTCCATTAGACACACACCCCACGACTCCCTCCTGGTCTGGGAGAGAGGTTCAGTCTCCATTAGACACACACCCCACGACTCCCTCCTGGTCTGGGAGAGAGATTCAGTCTCTATTAGACACACACCCCCCAACACAGTCCACGACTCCCTCCTGGTCTGGGAGAGAGGTTCAGTCTCCATTAGACACACACCCCATGACTCCCTCCTGGTC
Source organism: Oncorhynchus keta (assembly GCF_023373465.1). Classification (NCBI taxonomy): domain Eukaryota; kingdom Metazoa; phylum Chordata; class Actinopteri; order Salmoniformes; family Salmonidae; genus Oncorhynchus; species Oncorhynchus keta. The sequence goes on along the minus strand of NC_068448.1, from coordinate 55,244,742 downwards.
TGGGAGAGAGGTTCAGTCTCCATTAGACACACACCCCACGACTCCCTCCTGGTCTGGGAGAGAGGTTCAGTCTCTATTAGACACACACCCCACGACTCCCTCCTGGTCTGGGAGAGAGGTTCAGTCTCTATTAGACACACACCCCACGACTCCCTCCTGGTCTGGGAGAGAGGTTCAGTCTCTATTAGACACACACCCCACGACTCCCTCCTGGTCTGGGAGAGAGGTTCAGTCTCTATTAGACACACACCCCACGACTCCCTCCTGGTCTGGGAGAGAGGTTCACTCTCCATTAGACACACACCCCACGACTCCTTCCTGGTCTGGGAGAGAGGTTCAGTCTCCATTAGACACACACCCCACGACTCCCTCCTGGTCTGGGAGAGAGATTCAGTCTCTATTAGACACACACCCCCCAACACAGTCCACGACTCCCTCCTGGTCTGGGAGAGAGGTTCAGTCTCCATTAGACACACACCCCATGACTCCCTCCTGGTCTGGGAGAGAGGTTCAGTCTCCATTAGACACACACCCCACGACTCCCTCCTGGTCTGGGAGAGAGGTTCAGTCTCCATTAGACACACACCCCACGACTCCCTCCTGGTCTGGGAGAGAGGTTCAGTCTCTATTAGACACACACCCCCCAACACAGTACACGACTCCGTCCTGGTCTGGGAGAGAGGTTCAGTCTCTATTAGACACACACCCCCCAACACAGTCCACGACTCCCTCCTGGTCTGGGAGAGAGGTTCCGTCTCTATTAGACACCCCCCCCACCAGATAGACCCCACCACCAGTCTGGTCACACACCCCCCACAACAATAGACCCCACTACCAGTCTGGTCTAGTGTACGGGTCAGGTAGACTTACGTGGCACGGTCACACTGAAGTGTTGGGGGTCAGAGATCAGCAGTTTCCTTTTCAGCTCATTCAGACCTACCCCTGTGGGACCTAGAGAGAGCGATAGGGAGAGAGTGAGAGCGAGAGAGAAAGCAGGACGGAGAGAGAGTTAAAGCATCATTAAAGCAACATCAGTCATGCATTCATCACCGCCTCCCCTTAACAAAGGTGGGTGAGATAGAGGCCGGGCCAGAGGAGCAAGGCAGTGTGGAGGCCAGGACTGGTCCAGGATGGGACGCAGCAGAGCGGAATTGTTTCCATCCCATACGCCAATGAGAGACACTGATAAATGTGTGATGGTGTTTACAGACCCAGGCACACACACACACGTGCATACACACACACAAACACACACACCTTGGCTAAGTCCATCCATGCTTGGAACAGAGAGGGCCAGACTGTGAAAGTCACTGACTGAGACCTCTGTGCTCTCACTACTGTAAATATGACTGAGGTGTAGTGAGAGGAGGAGAAAAGGAGGAGAAGAGTGAGGGAGAGGTAGGGGAGTGGGAGGAGGAGAGAGTGGGATTGGGAGGAGGAAGGGAGTGGGAGGAGGAAGGGAGGGGTGAGGGAGTGGGAGGATAAGAGGAGTGAGGGAGTGAGAGGAGGAGAGGAGTGAGGGAGTGAGAGGAGGAGAGGAGTGAGAGAAGTGAGGGAGTAGGAGGAGGAGATGAGTGAGGGAGTGGGAGGAGGAGGGGAGAGGGAGGAGGAGAGGAGTGAGGGAGTGAGAGGAGGAGGAGTGGATATGAGTGAGGGAGTGAGATGAGGTAGAGGAGTGAGGGAGTGGGAGGAGGAGAGGAGTGGGAGGAGGAGAAGAGTGGGAGGAGAAGAGGAGTGAGGAGTGGGAGGAGGATGGGACTGGGAGGAGGAGAAGAGTGGGAGGAGGAGAGGAGTGAGGGAGTGGTGGAGGAGGAGAGGAGTGAGTGAGTGGGAGGAGGAGAGGAGTGAGACAGTGATGGAGGAGAGGAGTGAGGGAGTGGGAGGAGTAGAAAGGGAGGAGTGGAATGAGGGAGTGGGAGGAGTGCAGCACCAACAGGCCTAAAGAGCACTTTGTTGTGTTTCCCTGAACAGCCTGAAAAATCAACAAGGATCCATCTCAGTGGGCAGCTGGGTTTTCCATCACATCTACTGGAGGGAGAGGGAGAGAGAGGGAGGGGGAGAGGGAGAAGTAATGCGCTATTGATTTGTCTGCGGCTCCAGATCCTTGCAACTTTTCCAAAACACAAACGCTGGCGCTCCCTCCTCTCCCCTCTCCCAGGCCCCCCCCGTCTCCAGCCAGAAACCTATAGCATATAACATCAGCAGGAGTGACCAGGCTAATATATGAGGCTAATTCAAACTGACTTTGTATCGATGTCTTCAAGTAGTGTGGACAAGAATCAATTACGGAAGTACAAGGTTCCACGCCCCTGGTTCTAGAAGCGTTACAGCGGCAGGAAGCCCCACAGCTCCCGACAATCTGCCTGTAGAATGGCAAAAAGGCAGGGTTGATGGAATTCCTGACATGCTTGTCGTTCTGGACAGGCACTACGAATGCATCGGGCCCTATTGGAAATTAATTTTAGCAGGCAAATGTGTCTAGCAGGCCGCCATCTAAAACAAATGGACATTGAGTTCACTCAGTGGTGTGGAGGAGTTGGAAAAAGAGGGAGGTTTGGGTTATAAGCGGAGGTTGAACACAAATGCTGTACTGGTTAGACATTAGTCATCATGTCTGTCTGTCTGTCCTATCTGGTGTGTTCACCTTTCACCTCCTGTCCGTCCTTTCAGAGAGATTTTAAGCTGCTCTGATAAACAGGTGTGAACAAAGACTGCCTTTAAGTGTGTGTGTGTGTGTGTGTGTGTGTGTGTGTGTGTGTGAGATAGTAACAGAGTGAGAGAGAGCAGAGTCTCTTCCTGAAGGATAAAGTCTCTCTCCAAGACAAGTACACACACGCGCGTGCCATTTGAGACAGCCCTACAGCAGTTTAGCGCTCGGCCACACATGTCCTCTCCATCACAAGGTCCCTGTAAGTGATAAAAGCTGTTTCCTCAGCACATTCAGTGTCCTCCACTCTCCATGTTAAAAAAGACCCCCAAAAATGAGAAGCGAACTGCGGTCGCCGTCTCACATAAACAGCACATGGCCGCGTGAAGACAGCAATCAATCTTTCAGGAGAGTTTTCAGAGAACAAGTCCAAATGGGGTCTTGACCCTCTCCTCCATGTTGATTTTTTAAGATCAGGAAACGGATTTCACTTTTAAAATGTGTTTCGAGAGACCACAAGGAATGTGACTGTGCTGTTTAAAGAAGGACGTGCGTGTCAGCGGTGCTCCAGCGTGTTGTTGTAGGTGTTAAAGGCGCTGGAGCGGAGTAACATCAAGACAGAGGAGCAGGCTGCTCCCAGCCACAAGTCTAGTGGCCTAAATGGCACCCTATTCCCTTTATAGTGCACTACTTTACACCGCACTACTTCACACCAGGCACCATAGGGAATAGTTTTTAGTTCAAGCGCGTTGTTTGTCGGGAGGTAGAGCGGAGCAGCCGTTTCAGTGGTTGTTGGCCCTTCTTCCCGGCGGCGTCAGGCCCAGCCACGAGCACCTCGCCGTGGGATGACAAACGGCTCACGCTCCCTTACACTTTTACAGCTCTCATTAAACTATTCTCACCTTCTACATCGTTCCCTCGCCAGCAGGCGTTCTCTCGGTCTCGCTCTTTCTCTGGCTGTGTCCTATATGTCACACTTTGCCCTATATAGTGCTACTGGGCACTGGTCAAAAGTAGTGCACTACAGAGGGAAGGGAATAAGGTGCCATTTGGGACCCAAACCTCTCACTACCTCTGCGTCTGATGTACGGTGGAGGACAACACACACGTTGCCTGTGAGGCCCATATAATCTGGGGTAAAGAACACACTGGGGTGGGACGTTGTGAACTAGCAGAAACAAAAAGGCTTGTTCTTTTGTGCATTGTTGGTTTTTAACAATCTCCAATACAATGTTGACCTTATAAAACAAAACGGCACCATAAAAAAAGCATATTTCTTTGTAACTGTTTCTGAATTATACTTGATTGGTAGTGTATTGTTATATTGAGTCTCCCTCTCTCCCTCCTCTGGGAGGGAGCGCGGTGTGGTGGGTCGGTGCTCTCTCCCTCCTCTGGGAGGGAGCGCGGTGTGGTGGGTCGGTGCTCTCTCCCTCCTCTGGGAGGGAGCGCGGTGTGGTGGGTCGGTGCTCTCTCCCTCCTCTGGGAGGGAGCGCGGTGTGGTGGGTCGGTGCTCTCTCCCTCCTCTGGGAGGGAGCGCGGTGTGGTGGGTCGGTGCTCTCTCCCTCCTCTGGGAGGGAGCGCGGTGTGGTGGGTCGGTGCTCTCTCCCTCCTCTGGGAGGGAGCGCGGTGTGGTGGGTCGGTGCTCTCTCCCTCCTCTGGGAGGGAGCGCGGTGTGGTGGGTCGGTGCTCTCTCCCTCCTCTGGGAGGGAGCGCGGTGTGGTGGGTCGGTGCTCTTGCCCTCCTCCCCTCAGGCAGGTTGCAGTGCCAGTAAAAGTGTCAGACTGCATTACTGCCCTCATTAGAGAAACAGCCTTTAATATCTGGAGCTTAATAACTTCCAGGCCAAACGCAGAGCACATCACATAGCGTTAGAGCTGAGGGGGAGAGGAGGGGCGATGTGGACGCTGTGAGTCCTATCCAACCTCCACCAGCCAGCCAGACAAGGGTAACTTCAGCCTCCTCCAACCAGACCTTAACCCTGCACTGTTGAGTCTAACAAGGCTATGATAACAACTATATGTGGAACACTATCCTAAGGCCATTTCACCCTACTACGAACCATGCCTGGAAACCAATACAAATTTATAAAAACAGATAAACATATTGTTTCATCTTTTGCTTTTCATATTGTTTCATCTTTTGAAATCTGATCTCTCTGTGGTCCACATTCATTCTAATAAGAGTGAGGAGAGTACAGGGTCTACTTTGTTCGTTGGAGATCATTTTTACATTCCTTTTCATCCACGTAGATGGATAAACAACTAGAGGGACGTTGGACACTCCAGTGATCTTTCTTGTGTATGTATGTGAGTGTATGTGGGTGTATGTGAGTGTATGTGAGTGTATATGGGTGTATGTGAGTGTATGTGGGTGCGTATGTGTGTGTATGTGAGTGAATGTGTGTGTATATGTGAGTGTATGTGAGTGTATATGTGAGTGTATATGTGAGTGTATATGTGAGTGTATATGTGAGTGTATGTGAGTGTATGTATGCGAGTGTATGTGTGTGTGTGTGTATATGTGAGTGTATGTGGGTGTATGTGTATGTGAGTGTATGTGAGTGTATGTGTGTGTGTATGTGAGTGTATGTGTGTGTATGTATGTGGATGTATGTGTATGTGAGTGTAAGTGAGTGTATGTGAGTGCATGTGAGTGTATGTATGTGTGTGTGTGTATGTGAGTGTATGTGTGTGAGTGTATGTGTGTATGTATGTGTGTGTGT